>NW_028145442.1:157500-192500 GCF_977016875.1 Pavona decussata | reverse complement strand
GCCAGCGAAAAAAGAAAATAAAAAGAACGTTAAGTAAGAAAGTCGAACCTAGAATGTTGCTGATTAAGGGCTCAAAATGGCGCCACACGAGTTTACTTCTAGCACAATTAATAAATACGTGATCAATGGTCTCCCGTCTAGGACAGGAGGCGCAAACAGCAGAGTTGATGTATCCCCAGTTCGTCAGCGCATCGCGAGTTTTGACCCCCCTAAGGATGATTAACCAGGGAAGATCATTCTTAAAATTTTCAGTGAAATCATCCCGGACAAGAGACCAGTGATCACGTAGGGAAAATCCAGGCCCAAGAATTTAAGACCATTCACGGGGAAGAGAGGGCGGGGAAGATCCAATCGACAACAAGGTCGAATAGATCTTCCTCGAACTCAATTCAGAGCCACCGATTTTACCTAACGTATCCAAAACATTTTCATAAAAAGCGGTGGGCAGAGCCGCGCAAGGCACAGCAACATCGCGCAGGCCGGCCCAGTGCGGACGCAAACTTGACAATCGCCGCCCAATAAAGTATTTACATAAGAAAAAGCTGCTGTCATCAGGGTTGTCAACCATGGCGACAGTAGCTGCGAGTCTCAAAGCCTCACACTCAAGGCGAAGATCGCACACATTAAGACCGCCATTCTTTAAAGATAAATAACACGATCTGCGGCTCACGGTCTCGATGCGTGAGCCCCAGAGAAAAGGCCAGATCAATTGGTTGACGCGCATGAGAACCCACACAGGCATAAGAAGCGTTCAAGAGAGATACAAAAATTTGCTAAGACCAAGAACATTGAGAATCATACTTTTGCCAATAAAAGATAGAGAGCGAGATTTCCAGAGGTTAAGGGATTTCTCGAGTTTATTCAATTTAGGCTGCCAATTATCAAGTTCTGTTGACTCGGTACCGAAAACAACACCTAAGATTTTCATTTTCCGCACCCAAGTGAGGCCAAGGGGCTCGTTAGTGCGAAACTTCCAAGCCCCCAGCCACATAGCTTCGGTTTTAGAGCGATTTAATTTAGCGCCCGAACCTCTTTCATAAATAGAGATGAGATCAAAGAGCCACACGAGAGATGGATAGTCTTTCAAAATTGCCATGGTGTCATCGGCGTAAACGCGCACTTTTGCTTGCAAGCCTCTAGCGCCTGGCAAGAGAAAACCCCTAACCTCTGGACAATTCCTAACCTGGCAAGCGTCTCCACGCAGAGAATATACAGCAAAGGAGACAGGGGGTCCCCCTGCCGCACACCTCTGCGTAGAGAAATTTTCTCAGTCAGCCAACCATTTAAAATTATGCGTGTGTGAGCGCCGTTATAGAAAACTTTGAAATGATCTTATAATCAACGTTAAGTAAGCTTATCGGGCGCCCGTTTTTCAGATCCGCGATGTTTCCACGCTTCTTATAAATAAGGCGCGTAGCACTGCCCTGCATAGAATCAGGCAGAAAGCCATCATGAAAGGAATCCTCGGCCACCTTGAGCAACAAGGGGCCCGAGGAATCCCAGAAACGGCAATAAAACTCAGCGGAAAAACCGTCCGGACCAGGCGATTTACCGCGCGCCAGACCCCCTACTGAATCGGCAAGCTCAGCGAGGGAAAGAGGTCCCTCGCAAAGCTCGCGATCATCCCCCGTAAGGGTCTTAGATAAACCGTCAAGGAGAGTTTGCTCACAAGAATCATCAGTTAAATCCGGCGAAAAAAGATTTGCATAAAAACGCACGTGCGCTTGTTCAATTGAATCCCTAGATGTTACTTCACTCCCTTGTTCGTTTAGAATAGAGGAGACGTAAATTTTCTCGCAACGCTCTCGCTCTAATCTGAAGAAATAGCGAGTGGGTTTCTGGCCTTCTTCTAACCATTGAGCTCTACTTCGGATTTTAGAGCCCTCAAGTTCCTGAAGGGCAAGCGCTTTCAAGTGAGTTTCAAGGGCGGCAATTTCCTCGCCGAGGGAATTGTCGCCCTGAACCAAACGTTGCTTATACGCGATCAAGCGATTGGTGAGGAGAACACGCTCGCGGCACAGCCGCTTACGCTTCTCCCTCGAAAAATCAATAATTTCTGCCCGCAGAGATTCTTTAAAGAAATCCCACCAACCTTTCACAGAAGCGAAAGATTCACAACAACACGACAAGTCATCAATTTTAGCAGAAACAAAAGCACAAAAATCAGTGTCAGCAAGAAGCGAATTATTAAATTTCCATAAGCCCAGGCCACGTGCGTAATCATCAGAAAGATTGACTTGCGAATCAATGAAATCATGATCGGAGAAACAACAAGGCGAAATAGAACAAGAGAGAACAGAAGAAACGACATTTTGAGACACAAAAAATTTATCTAGACGGCTACCGATCGTGAAACTAGAATTAAACCACGACACATCACGAGACCTGGGATGTAACTTACGCCAGACATCAGTAAAATTAAAGGCCGACCGGATATCAGACAAATATTTAGCGGGCGAAAAATTCCCGCCAAATTTATCAAGATCATGCTCATAACAGTTAAAATCACCGCCGATTACACGGCGATCAGCCGGCAGAAAAAATTCATGTAAATTATCAAAGAAAATCTTTCGCTCTGTCAGGTTGGTGGGCGCATACACATTAACAAAATTTATCTTACTATTACGTATTTGAATAAGAAGGGTAAGGACCCTCCCCGCTGAGTCTTTTCGCCAATGCAAGATTTTGCCGTTAAAATTCTCAGAAATTAGGACAGAAACACCCCCCTGCCTGCCAAAAGCCGGGGACCAAAAACTCGGCCCCGACCAATCAACAGACAAGCGGGCAATTTCATTAAGATCGGAAACTTGAGTTTCTTGAACAAAAACAATATCATAATTTTTCGCGCGATCAAAGATCAAAAATTCCTTCCTACTATCAAAACCGCAGGAGTTGATCGTGAGGAGCTTGAAAGCTCAGCAGGGGGGTCTTTACGCTTCCCTGAACTCTCCTCAGTTTCCATGAGATCTTGGTCGTTATCCTCATTAGGTAGTGGTGTGCTCAAAGCCGCAGCATCAACCGGCGTGGTTTTTTGCGACGGCGGAGCCACAATGCGCAACGGCTGAGTTGTCTTCCGAGCCGGTGCTACTATGTGAGAAAGGTTGGCAATTGACGCAGGTCTGCGTCTCGCAATTCGCCCAGTAGGTCGTGGCGGTAAGGGCGGCCTCAGACCAGATCTCCGAGCAGGTGGTACAGATGTTGGCGTCGCAGGCAGATCGACAGGAACTTCAACAGGAACAGGAATGTGATCCACGATGTCAGCCCAAGAAGCAGTAGACAGCGGGACCACAGACGACACGGGAGATTCAGAAGGCAAAACACGAAGATCAATTGACGCTGGCGTCGAAACAGGCACAGACTCGGGGGTTGGTACAGGAAATGGAACAGAAACAGAAGAATCCAAAGGTTGATCAAACACAGGACGCAGAAAACCCTGCGAATCAACGAGCGATGGGCCAGAGGTACTCGGCGCCGAGCTCGCCAATCCGCCAGACGAAACAGATTCCAGATCACTCAAAACAGGAGTTGGTGGGTCAGCAACCTCAACGGGAGGGCCGCCAGCGGTATCCTCGGGCATCGGTTGATCAGACGCATCATCAGTGGGATTTTCCTCAGGCCACGGGTCGTCAGGGCGAAAAGGAATCGGGGGATCGTAAACAGCAAACTCCTTGGTGGTGGGGTGATCAGCGCCACCCTGTTCTCCTTCATGGACATTCACATCAGCAGCTGGTTCACCTTGAGCAGCATTTCGTCCGGTTTGGCGATACCAGGAAAAAGGGCATGAGCGGGCAAGGTGTTGCCCACTCTTGCAAATGCAGCAATACATCGGGCGCACACACACGTGAGAAGTGTGACCGAGCCCGTCACAATTAAAACAAACAATGTTGCGGCATTCGGCCGCTTTATGCCCCGAACGGTTGCACTTCCTACATGTGGGCACTTGGCCGTCGTGATTCAAGCGAATTAAAAATTTGCCAAAACGAAGAAAGCTAGGAATGGCATGATGGATATGACACGTTAGTGCCGGAGACTATTGTAAACAGCAGAATGCTCACCCTTATATTTCCCACGACGATACCATGCAACATCACAAAACGGCGACAAACAATGAATAATAGCTGTATCACTGAGCTCATACGGCGCGTCGTACACCGTTAAAAAGGTGACCGATCGCTCCGCGTTGTTGGGCACAAAGTTCCGCGACTGGCCACGCTGGCGGTGCACTAGAGACGTTTTAGACAGGAAAGCATTGCGTAATTCGGCATTGCGAAATGTCAGAAAAATCTCACCAGATGGTTTATGTTGGAGGCATCGAATGTGTTCCGGCAGGAAACCTTCCTTCTTAAGAAGATCAAAAACTTCAGATCCTGGCATAAAAGAATCCGTTTTGAAGAAGGCCGAGCACGGACGGTCCGGAGTTACATTCAGGGCATGGAAATGCGTTTTCTCAAAGTCACTAAGCAGGGTTCCTTGCGGGCGGCTTCCATCTAACGGCGCATTGCAATCGGTGTAAACAGCATTCTCTGGAGAGTCCACAACGTGTAAAGAATCAAAATACTCGCGCTCCAAGCGAGAAACCTCGTCAACAAATTTGGAATTGCAGTCAGAGAAATTATCGTCATTCGAGACATCTACATATAACCAAGCAGAATCAGTACTCACACGGACATTTTGCGGCAAGGCCGCGGCAAGAACATCATCTTCCTGAACAGAACGTACCGTCATCGTACCGGCCGTTTAAAACAAAGTAAAAAAGCAAAAGAAAGACAAAAGAAAGACCCGGGGGCCAAAAGGCCAGGGCTTCCGCCAGGAAATCACAAATTCTAGACAAAAACTGGTAGAGCTTTGCCTCCCACAAGCCTCACAAATCTTGGCCAAATGGCCGAGAAGCGATAACGAACAAGTTCGCGGAACGAAGGGTGGTTCTTGTTCCCTAGCCTCGAGATATGGTGGCCCGAAAACTGTCGCATTTCCAGCTTCTGTTGCACAGCTGGCCCCCGTTTGTTAGCTGTCTACTGGTTTGTGACGTTGTACTTTAACCACCAACAGATAACAGACACGACACGCCGCTGAACTACGAGCAAACTGGCAGTATTGAAAGCGACAAATAGTCACGTTTAATAGTTACCCGCTGACAATTTGTGTAAGAAATTGAACAGAGAGTGATTTCGTGGAAACGAGGCACTCGTAGGCGACTTACCTACGTTGCTGATTTGCAGCTGATTCCGCGTTTCATGCGAGTTGTCATGGGCTAGTCACTTAAAAGAACGAAACGCGATCACTTTGTCACTTTCACGACCTACTCTAGGAAAAAAGCTAGATGTGTCCTGTGACACCTTCCCTATAAAGCTGTAAATTTGCGCCCGTTCCTCTTGTCTACGACCATACCACAGGGAAAACACCGGTTCTCGTCCGATCACCGAAGTTGAACCCTGTCGGGCAGGGTTAGTACTTGGATGGGTGACCGCCTTTTTTCTGGAAGCCAGCGTTTTGTTCGTTTGTTTTTTCCCGTATTTAACACAGCTCCACGATCGCCCGCTCGACAGCTCAGTTCATTCATTTCACGCTCCGCTGCAAGTAATTTTAAAAACGTAAGTAATTGCCGTTCTGACGTCGAATTATAGATACAGTAAAGCAACAGAAGGCCGTTTAACCAAACCTACCTTTCTCCTTTTGCGGTAATCACACCAGTCAGTCCGCCACTCCCTGCTCTGCTCTTGCAGCCGTCCCTACTCCATCTGAAACATAACAAAACAAAGCCGCGCGCATGTTAGTTGAACATTAACTAGCAACCATCGGGGACTAGCGCGAACGCAGGTCCCCACTACCAGAAATTATACGCTCGAGTTACCCACATTTGGGGTAATCGCAAGGGTCAACCCAATCGAGGTGCAATGAAAGGGCCTCACCTTGAGAGGACTGCCGCCTTGATCACAGTACCTCCCGCATCAGGTAAGTATGAAATACTTTGCGCCCCTTGACAACGGAAAAATTGCCTTACCCCTATATCCCTTGTGGTTTTTCTTTTAGTGGCCATCAGATCCGGGACTTGTACTGTCAGTACTCTCCTGCGTCTACATACATCCTATGGGGAGAGAGGCACACAAAATTCAATTCAATTTCAATTCTGTTTTTAGTTGATTATTTCTTCCCCGAGAGGTAGTGGGCCGCGCTCGGAGGTAGTGCTATACCGAGGCAACCCGTGGCTGGGACGAGGCAAGCCTCTTTTCCACAGCCCAGTTCCAAAAAATTAGTTTAATATATGAGCTGCTCAATGAGCAGCGTATCAGATAATATATATATTTAGGCTAGCCTAAAAGCGGAGCTCCACAATTAATATTTTTTAACGACATATAAGTATGTTTATCGAATTAGCTGCCTTGGCCTGCTTAATCAATGAAAATAATTAAGGAAAAGTGACGAGACCAATTCAGAGAAAGCTCTTCGAGCCCCGTCCAACAAAATAAAAAATAGTAATAATAATACTAATAAAAAATCACAACTGGGTTGTTGTGCTGTTTTCTTGAGCTTGTTATTTTGGTTTTCAAAAGCGTACTCGGACACACATGCCATTCATATGATTTCAAGATGCAAAATGGGATTTACCTTTTTTTTTTTTACTTTGTTCGCTAGGCTAAATAGTTCATCTAAATTTAGTGTACAGCTGCTATCTTATTCAATGTAATGTTGTTCAAGACACAGGTTATTTGGTACTACTGATAAATTTATTGCTTGATCACAGGACGCATACAATAACGTTGGAATTGAATAAACAAAGGAATCAATAAACGATCATTTACCCAATTCAGGATTGTCAAATAAGGAATCTATAACCACATTAGGACATTGTTTTTTACTGTTGCTGCTCTTTAAAATCGAAATTCGTTACCTTCCTATCTTTTGCATAGTTAACGACGAGGCAACTATTTTCGCAGCATTTGAAACAACATCGGAAAACTCCGTTAAAAAAGCACTTCTGAACTTCCGTACGACGAGCAAAGCACAAAATGATGTTAACCTGTGCAATCGTGGCTTTAACAAACGGATGCGAGCACGGACTTCCCTTTCTCCATGTATTTTTTGACGCTGTTAATTTGCTTGTCTGGTTGAAATAACGTGAAATTAAAATTAAAAAAATGTTCATGATCACTATGAAACGATGTACTACGTTGTACTGACATCAGTAGCGCAAAAAAAAAAAAAAAAACCGCTACAAGAGATAAGGGGGGGGGGTGCGTGAGATAGAAATTGGTCGCACCCGATTAGTGGGTGAGGGAAGGGAAATCAATGTGAGTGCGCGCTTCATAGCGCCAAGATAACGCAATTTGGGCAGGGGCTATGGTACGATCATCTACACAAAAACAATCTGAAAAAGAAGAGTCCTAAAATACTTGTGGTATTCTACTGAGGGAATTGTTCTCCTCACCTATCTCTTCTTTTAGAGGTTCGCCTGATTTTAGAATATTAAAAAGCTTTGAATTGACCTTTCGAGTTTCCTTACTATTATATACTTTTGCTTTGTATTATTCTCGGAGCGAGTTACCCAAGCTTTGTTTTTAATGCTCTGCGTTTTAATACAGCTTTTTAATGATCCAACATCATATGCTTGTCCAAACGTGACAGCATGTCAAATGAACAATTTTCACGCAAAGGATTATTTTTATTGTAGATTTTTTTTTACTCGTATTATATTCTCTTCAGTTTAACTATTTTTCCTACATCAATCTTAATACATTGACCTTTACACTTAGTACACATCTTTATACACAAAGAAAGAGGAGATGGGTTTTTGATCAACGGCGCTTTCGTGTTAATACCGATAGCCTGGTCTCACTGCGAAAAGCCTCCTATCAACAGCTGATGCAGCTGATGTTCAACGTTGGGCTCCGTAGAAATGTGCGCGGGAAATTTTTGGGCAACCGACGCTGTTTTCCCGCCATTTTTAATCATATAAGCTGCAAGAGGTTATTTTTATGTCAGTTGGCGAGGGTCGACAACAAAGGTGAGGAAATTTTTATTCAGTTTTTCTTTAACCCCAGACGTTAAAAAATCCCCCCAAAATTCAGCGGATAAGTCCCTTCTACTTATTTGGCAATTTTGTGGAGGTGGGAATAATACTGTAGGGTGTTGCAGAAGGGCAGTGTGACCACGGCGTCGCATTGTCGCGCATTGTTGACGCCAATTTGGAGGAAGTTTCTGTTGTATGGGTCTTGTATCAATTTATTGTAATTGCGCCTCTTGGACTGGTTCAAATCTGTTCAAATTGAGTTAAAATTTACGTATGTCTTTTAAGCAGGCATTGAAAAAAATTTTGCGTGAGTTTTTAAAAGCTATCAGAGTGTAGCTCAAACACGATATGCATATTACAATGACAAAACTTGCTTGCTATTAAAGCCATTTTTCCTCCGCAAAATCCCCCATCCCTTCTCCAAAAAAAAAAAGATTAGATATTATATAAGAGTATTTTACATATACTGGATTATAATTATACCGCTAAGTTGCTTTGTGTGTTGTACTAAAAGGAAATGACGCTTTTGGAGTTAATTGCAGCTGCTTGATATTTTGTTTTCAGAAAGATGCCTTCCTTAAATCGGTTTGTTCGTGCGGACCGAAGAAGTAAGTGATAATTATTCATCTCTATTTAATAGCTCACATGTTGAACTTAAGGTACCAAAACCAGACACATTGAAAACCCCCGTTGTAAGTTACACAATGGTTGTAATTTGTACAGTTTCCGGCCAGTTTAAGAATTTGAGCGCTCCATTCAAGCTTGCATAACTTCTTAAAAGTAGATAGAGGCCTATGTTTTTTTTGTTTTTTTTTCATCTAGACATACAACCCAGAGGAGCACAGATTGGTAGGTTAACTCGTTTGTTATTGAGACTTTCCTTAAACAGTGCAGTTTTTCTCCTTGTACCTTTAAAAAAAGCAATAAAATACAGTCTATTAACTCTGATATACATTCGTGGTGCTACAAATCTCAAAGGTTTAAATTTTATTGCATTTCATTCCTTTTTTGGGAAATTGAATTTCTGTACAAGGTTCCTTTTTATGTTTACAAATTATATGTGACTAATACACTCCCGTACTCAGGGTAAAATGTTGGATGGGTCCTTTTCCTTGCTCCGGGAGGTTTTCTTCCGAGTACTCCAAGCGGTTTTCCCCTCTCCTAAAAAAGAAAAAAAAAACTATTTCAAAATTCCAACCTGATCTGGAAAGTGTCCCAATAAGTGCATTATGCTTTATACACTGAAACTGAAATGAAGTCATTTTTAATTAATGTTATTATTAGTTATTATTAATGTTAGTATCGTTGTTAAGTTTATACATATCCCAAATGGTAATTTTAGTAATTTCAATAAATTGTATTAATTTATTTTTTGTCAACCATACCAAGGAAGAAGATTTGAAACTGGTAAGCTCTTCAACGTGAGATGACCACTAGTTGAAATCATTATTCTCTGAGTGTGACATTCATAACAATTATTGTCCTGTGTGCGTGGTACTGCAAAATTCTTGTTTTAATTTAATAGTGAGGCTGTTCTTCATTATCCCCACTCTACAATCTTCATGCAGAGAAGTTGATAGAAAATGCAAACCCTACTTTTTTTAAAGTATTCTTTTAGTAAATATTTTGCAATAAAGCCAAGCAGGAGAAGAGAAAAAAAAACAACAACAAGCAATTCATGCTAATATAGCGGTCGTATAGTCACCGCCACCCAACCCTAACCCTAACCCTAACATCAACCCTTAAACCCTAACCCTCCATATACTCACCTGATCATCCATATAGTAACCCATACAGAAATGATGCAATCTCTGTAAACTGTCCATGGCATACATCTATTACATGAAAAAGTTAATGTTTCACTAAATGTAGTTGGCACAGCAAACTAAGCATCACAGATCGATATAAAAAATGGAAAGAGTGTCATTGGTTTCCATTTTGAATGAGGTGGAACTGCATTAGCTTAATGTAGCATCTGATACTGATACAAACTAAATTAAGCTTCTCTGTTTCTATAGATCGTGAAAGAAATGAAAACATGGAGGGTAAGTAATATAAAAATAATACAACATGCATGGATCATTGGTTTTGTTCATCACTAAATTTTGTTTAGAAAACTTGTAATTTAAAGGTCCATAAGAAATACATGTAACCTCAACTAAACTTTTGTATAATTTACCTCAGATGTCAAAGCTTCTGGGGTTTTTAAATCCAGAAAAAAATTTCGTCAAAGCAATACATTAATTAACTGCTTAGAAATTTAAAACCATTATACATTGGTGACTGTTTTCCACTTTTCTCATGTATTCGGAAGAGAAATTATTGAAAAGAAACATGTACTGTAATTGTTATTGGGTAAATCAAGTCCATGCATTACACAGCCACTGCTATAAAAAATGTGCCCTGTGCCAGTCAGGCTTTATTGAATTATGTACATGTGATTGAATGATACAATACATGACCTATATAAAGAAATATTTCTTTTACTTTCAGTCCTACATGAACATCATGATGCAGAAGGCGGGGCACCTCCAGCAGCCAGAGGTGATGGTAAGTTATTTATAAGAGAAGATAGATGAATCATGTTGTGAACAATATGTTTTGACATTAGGGAATTGTAAAAGACAACTACTCCCTTTCACTTCAGCTACTGTACTGTCAGCAGCCATCAACTCACGTTTTAAAAGTTATTTCAGCACAATTTGTGCATTTAGTTATGTTTACTATTAAATTCCCTCATTTACAAGACATTTTTTTAGCTGAGAGAATAAAGATTGCAATATTATGCACTTTACTGTCATAAAATACCTATAGTAACTTTACAGTATGAGAAAAAATTATTTTAAAACACAAATCTTGGTTGCAAGTACTGTCTATAGAGAATCAACCATTAACATAATATTACTATTATTCAATAAATTGTGCATATCATCACCTTATCCTAAGGCAAGGAGACTGAATCACAGGATGTTCTGCAAGATTGAGCGGAATAAGTATTTTATTAGTCAACACATTGAAACCAAAGTACACAGAATTTAATTGCAGGAAAGCTGGAGACAATGTTGGTTTTGCAATTTTTCTCCCCAGCAACTAAAGTTACATATATGGTATTACGTGTACATACTAACTGCAAGACACGAATATTCAGTGCACCTGATTACCGCATTTAAGCTATAGTGTTACAGTGTGTTGAATAAGAAAATTACAAATTAACCCTGGCTTGTTGGCGTCCTAATGAAAATTAACATTTAAGTCTGTGTGAAATAGAAGGCATGTGACACTTTTAAAATTTATGTTTTCCACTCTGATCAAGAACGCACTTGCTCAACTGATCACAAACTAAATAATTATTTTGCAGCGGAACCTCCAGTGGTGGGACCAGGTAAGTCAGTACAAAAATGAGAAAGATCAATAAAATAGTAAATTATAAATACTAGCAGTGCTGAATATAATAGTTGCAAGCTCAAGTTTTTTTGTGTGTTGATGATTGTTTTACTTTTACTCAATGAGGCTAAATAACTAAATTACACTATCCTGCCACTTTTATGGAGCTGTGAGTGTGTACTTTAAAGTAAATGCGGTATACAACTCCAAAAAGCTGAACATTTTGTTAAAATTACTCACTTTTAATTATGTCTCAGAGTATGACAACATATTAAATCGTATTAAGCATTGGCAGCAAAAGTTTTCTCTTGTAACTTTTGTTTGTTGTATTACAGTATGTTTAAGAAAAGCCAATTATGCAGTATTACAGCAAACAAAAGATCTTACTTCAGCACTAAAAATTATTTACTATTTTTTAACATAATTTCTCAAGAAGCTGAAATACACATTTTGATTATTATTCTTGTAACTGTGACTTGTTTCTTGAATTATTTTTTTTTTTGTAAAGACCAAGAAGATGATGTTGAACAAGAAGAAGAAGAGGAGCAGCCCCCACTGCCACGTTTGGAACGTGGTGGTGGGAGGCTGCCACAAGATGGTAGGAGATTTAACAGAGCTGGGGGCCGTTTTGAAAGAAGTAAGTGATTAGGAGTGATGTAGTTGTTGAAATAACTAAAATAATTATTGTCATTACAATTTTGGTGTGTAAAAGGAAAACAGGGAGTTTTGGTTAGGAGCAGTGAAATTTATATTGATTACGAGATGAAAGCACAACAATGGGCTGTTAACAATGGAAGAACAGTAAAAAAATAAATTATTCAAATAAATCATTTTATTTTTTAATTGACAATGTCTTTAGCACAGAGCACTAACTGGGTACACTTTCCAAATTAAATATTTTGAATTGAAATTGTTCAAAGCCTGATTAACCTTACTCTGGGGTAATGTGAACATTGATTTGAGTTTAATTACTAATAGATAACGTTTTGCAAAAATATTTTAGTCCCTCAGTTTTGATGTCAACTTTTCTTTACCATTAGCTTACAATCAGCTTTTAAGTACCTTCTTAGTAAGCATGTTGTGGATAAGCGTTAATCAGCTTTCGAACAACCCAGCCTAGGTTTGTGCGTACTGAATGAATTAAAAAAGAATTAAAGTTGATTTATTTTAACGTTAAGTGATGTAAATTTTTTTGTTTGTTTCAGGAAGAATTAAATGTTTCAATTGTCAGGGGTGGGGGCACTCCTATAAGGAGTGCATCTCACCCCGTCTGCAGAAGGGTGCTCCTGATTGGGGCAGCCGCCGTGGCCGCCGTAGTGGCCAAAGAAAGAGGAGAAACGGCCACAACGGCGGCAACGGCCATGCCTCCAATAGCAGGCACCATGTAACATTACAATTTTTTTGATTTTTTTTTCCATTTTAAACTTTTGTAAAACACCTTTTTATGGTTTGATTAAAATGATGGAAACAAAAACCTTACAGCTGTAGTACTGTTATGTTTCTTAATCTTTATTTGACTATTGACGGATCACTGAACTGACATCACCTTCCAGAGATTCAATTTGCATCACTATCCATATAGCTTATTAGCCTTTAGTTGAAAATTTTGAGAGGAAAATTTGGAGTGGAAAAGTTTAGACAGTAGAAAAATTATTTTTGTTTGGTTTAGTTTTTTTCTACCTGCAACTAGATGTACTGGTTTATTAATTAATCTCCTCTTGAAGGCATGATAAGAGGCATTAACTGACACCATGTCTGCTACTTCAGAGTTTGCTTTTTATCATAAATTAATAGCGAACTAATAGCAAAGTATTTTTCCCAGTTTATCACTATGCAGGAAAAGCAGATTTTAGTAGTGGCTATTGAATTCCAAAAGGAAATTGGGGGTAGCCGGGCATCCTTTTAGTGATAACTTAGATCCTGTCCACACGTATCCGGATATTTTTGAATCCGCAACTTTTTCTTTCCGGATACGCCTATCGTCCACACGCATCAGGCGAATTCGCAAGCAAAACCGGAAATTTTTAAATCCGCTCTCCAGAGTGGAAATTTTTGAATCCGATAACATTTCGGATTCGTGTGGATGGTGGAATATGGATATTTTCTGATACGATCATGTCAGAAAATTGGCGCCAGTGTTTACCGCGCAAATTTAATTATAGCCGCCGATCAAAAGGAAATAGCTTCTGTGCTCCTTGGGCTTATTTCCAGTCTTTGAGCTTGTATGCAGCTAAATGTCGCTCTACTAAATGCTGAAATAAGTTATGCCAGAAGGCGGTTTGACATCTGCAAGTTCTTTACGTTGTCTACCGGCAGAAACAACTCAAATGAGCAGGAAAGCAATGCCGTCCTCGACGATTCTGGGTTAGACCTGGACGAACCAGTGTCTGGTGGAATGGCGGGAGAATTTCCGCATGAGCAGGGGCTCCCTTTATGAATTAGCTAATGAGGTACGACCATATATCGAAGGCAAGACAACAGTAGTGCGTGCCCCCGTAGATGTTGTTAAGCAATTAGTCCTGGGTACTAGAGTGAATCCGGAGTGAATTATTCGAATACGTGTGGACGGGAGAATTCGATCTGAATACGCTGTGATCAGATAACGTGTGGACGCGGATATTTTCGTATCCGGAAAGAAAAAAGTGCGGATTCAAAAATATCCGGATACGTGTTGACTGGGTCTTAGCAACAATTGTTCTAAAAAGCAGTAAAATACAAAACAATGTATTGCGCTTTTTTCCAACTTGAAGCTTTACAATCTCTGTAAAATGCATGGTTTAATACTCCCAAATTATTTCTTTTTGGATGCCAGAATCACTTGCTAAGTTCTGCTTTCACCGCATAGTTTTAAAGGGCCCAAAAATATCCCTGTATTAGTAGGCACTAGCTACCTATAGCAATCCCGAGTAACTCGAGATGCACAGAACGTATGCGTAGTAACAATAGTAGGCAATGGCTTGCAACATCAGCACTTGCATTTGTTGATGATGGTAAGTTTACCTTTAGTTCAAATAATAAAAAAAATGTTTTAACAATAATAACAGTCTCGTCGTTTACAGTTTTCATGACTCAACTAAAATGGTGACATTTTTGTACACCGCTTGACTTTGTTTCCTCTACGAACTCGATCTTACCTCTTTAGAAACATCAACATCCTTCAGATAACACGTTTAGGAAAGCATGGCCATCTGAAAATTCTAAAACCATTTTGAATAGTAGTGGTATCATCCCAGGTTATTATGCTATCCGACAGGGTAAATTTACTCGCAATTTCTTCCGCTGCTAGTTTGGAAGTGGTACCTATGCTTTCCGTAGACCACCCAGTATAAACCTCATGGAAGTTGTGTTGCTGTAATAAAACGAGAAGTTTTGCTTCTCCGTCGTAAAATAAACCGCAAATTCAATTTTGAAAGCCCTCGTTGAATAACTTGAACTGTACCTGCGCAAAAGGTGGAGTTAGTGTAGCTTCTTTTGGGGGGAGCGTTGCGTGACAGCCCAAAAAACGGCTGCGAGGCGCGCACAATCTATGATCGACAAGTGATCGACAGCTTAGTCTTCGCATTAATGCCATTGGACAAGAAAGGGGGGGTGCGAGGAGGTGTGACAAAAAGGCCTGGTCACTGAGTCCCCCCACTGAGCCACGGGAAATGTACAAATGTTTAACAAATTACGGTGCAGTGACTATTGGAATGGAAGGTTATTCTCAACAGTCCAGCGTTTCGGAATTTTGAGTACTACCAAGGTAACACAAATTTACCCTTGAAAAACATTGGATGCCTGACTTACCTGATAAACTAACCATTATCCTTATGTAGCGTAATGTTTCGTGTGGAATTTGGTCGAGAAACAAAATCCCAAAGATATTCTCCGCACGAATTGTTTTTCGGTTTGTGCCGAAATCTTTGCGTGTTTTTATTATAATGCGTACACTCGATTGCAAAAACGTTAACGCCTTAAAAGCAGAAACCATAAACGATGAGACCCAGTTGCTTTAGCGGTATTAGTCAAAGTGTAGTCAATTTATTCCTCGCGAAGCGAGGTTAATAAATTTGTCGTGCCGAGCCTGCCCGAGCGGAGCTAAGCCGCGCGAATTCGAGCGAAAAATATATTTATATATATGTATGTATATATATTTTGTTTAAGGTGTCCGCAATGTTGCCTAGCAACGGTGAAAAACAAAGTACGAATGACGTAAGGCTGTCTGGCGTCGTCTGGAGCAAAATTTGCATACATCGGGAAAGTTTGCGTGCCAGATCAAATTTCAACTGCAATGTTCATCAATATTCACTGGATACAGAACTATCTCTCCAGAATCTTTTCCCTTTCTTCCAGAAATCTTTTTTGTGAAAGATTGCATTGAAGAAATTACACGTTTTGTGGCCGCGGTAAAATAATTTTCCGTGGGAAATAAATTCAACGAACACGACAGCGCTGCACGCCTGTTGTACATTTCATCGTGTCAGAAATAGATTTTTAACCGCAACTAGCCTGTGGAACGACCATGCTCATCAAAATACAGTAAAAACCCGCGTGTAAGAACCTGCATTTTTGAAGTCTGGCGAAATAGGTTCTTGTATTTTGGGGTAGCTATTGGCAATTTAGTGTAAGTAGGTTCTTAATTAGGTTCTTAATTTCTATGAAGGAGATATGGTTGTTGATTACCAGAAAAATAAATAAACTTGGGTTTGGCCCTGAAATATACAGTATATATTCACAACTGTACTCATATAAACCCGTTTTTGTTATAGAAATCAATACTTTTATTTGAAATTATAGTTTGGTATTTTCTTGCGATATAAATTTGCAATCTCAAAGTCACCTCCTTGGTTATAATGTTATCATAATTTAACTGTTACCCATATATAAGAACCTGCTTGATCTTGCTTGGCTAAACAGGTTCTTAATTTTTGGGTATTAAAATGGCAAATTTCTGCCAGCAGGTTCTTAAACCACTAGGTTCTTACACGTGGGTTTTTACTGTAGTTGCTATGTTCAGAAACCTTTTAATGTCCTCATTCGATGCTACAATACGAGTAAAGAGGGCTTTCCACCCAGCCCCAGCTTCGCGAGGTTTTGCGAGTCACATATTTCTAGTTTGCATAGTGTTCTCTCCTCATGCGACGGTTGTTGACCAAAATTAGTTACACATGGTAAATGATGGAAACTGTCCAAGCTTTCCTTAAAGTGTTTTAGTTTGCCAACAAGGGCAAATTTGTTTGATACACAATTCGCTATTTGCCTAAGTTCAAAACATGCAATGAACTTGAGTAATATTTGTTAAAAAATTATTCGGAAGAACTAATTCAGCACTGTATTTTTAATTGTGAAGAATGAGAATGGCAAATTATTGATTATGGACATGAGATATTGTTTCACTACCCACAATTTCGTTGGGTCTCCTCGTTCACGGTTCATGCTTTTTAGGTGTTTCTGCAATTCAGTATACACACCACTAGTACGATGTATCACACTAGCACTCTTCACAAACTGCAAAAAAGCAATATTATGCAACTATACAGTCAAACCTCCCGTAAGCAACCACCCATAATGCCAAAGATATGTGGTCGCTTACCAGAGGTCAGACCATAGGGCAGAAAGCTGGGCAGAAAATTACACTTGAAGTGAATTTCTTTATGTTCAGTTTAAAAGCAGGCAGGTACTGACTCTTGTGCATCCTGGTCGTGGTAACCGGGTCCCGCCTTCTAATGAGAACCCTGGCTAAACTATTTCGGGAAACACTTCCTATAGCTCCAGCTGTGAGATTTTAATATGACATCCGCTGTAATGATGTTGGCCAATATGTTACAGCAACACATTTTACAATTTCCGCCCGTGAGAGATACAGTAGAGAGTGTCAAGTGGTCGCCTATGGGAGGTTAAAAACAATTGAAAATTTTAAACAATCATCTCTAAATGTGGTCGCTTACAAGAGGTTGTTTGCCTACGAGAGGTTCCATCTGTAGTGATTTGACTTGAAAACTTTTCAATTGGTATTTTGGAAAAGTGGTCGCTAATGAGAGGTGGTCAGAAAGGGAGCTTCCACTGTATTAATAATTATTATCTAATTGACAACAATACTAACAATTTTATAAAGGGAGTGTACCTGGGGAGAGGGTACCCATGTTTAAATGTGGTAAGGACAGATACTCTTGTTTCCTATGGGAATTGCATATTAATACAGGGATAATTTTGCAAGGTTAAAAACTATATGGAGAAAGCAGAACTTAGCAAGTGCTTTTTGTATCTCAAAACAAAATTAGGGGTTACCATCCATTTTTAAGCTTCAGTTGAAGAAAAAAATACCATACTGTATATTGCTTTATATTTTGGCGCTCTTTAGAGATATTATTCCTTAATTATCTCTGAAAAATGCGTGGTTACCCCCAATTGTGTTTTTGGATTCCAAGAGGCATTGCTAAGATCTATTTTCCCGCATAGTCATAAGCCGCACAAAAATACTTTTGTATAAGCAGGCACCGTCCTCAAGGAACTAGCACCTTGATATCTGTTCCTGCTTTGTCACTAGGGCTACTACTATTGAAATACTTTAGAAATAAGAACAAATTAGATATTCCAGGATACAAATCTGCTGCTGGGCAGTGATCTTTTCTGTACCTATCAGTTATAACTATGTGGAACTCCTTGCCCACTGCTATCACTAATATTGTAATTACCTATCAATGTTTAAGACTAAATTGAAAGATTTATTTATCTTTTGCAATTATATTTTTCAAATAGTTAATTGTATCATTGTATGATGATTATTATTTGCAAATAATTTAGTACTAAATGCACTTTTTATTCTAGATAGTATTTGATATCATATACATTTGTAAATTAGGATTGATAGGTATTTTTCCTATTGTAGACAATTACTAATTCATTTGTGTAAATTAGTACTGAAAAGTCTTCTTGGAGCCCTAATAAAGATCCTTTTTTTATATTTTTTTTCATACTCTCTAATGAAAGGGGTGGGATGTCCATCGTCTCGCTTAGGGTTGTAAATTTTGGATTTTGGTCTCACTTAGGGTGTTCTTGGTAAAATGCTATTATATTTAGCTGTGAAACTGGTTTATGGTTGTATGCGAAAAGTTACAGTAAACTGTATTTTTTATTTGTCTTTGTTTTAAAATGGTCTCTTTTGGGGGGTCAAAAAAGTTAGAGTCATGCCCAGATTGGTCTTCTTTAGGGGTTTAATACAAAACTTCGGACCAGCATTTCCGTTCCTTTCATATGAGAGTCCCCCAGGGGACGGATTGTCGACAGGGTACTGAATACAAGAAATTACATTATTAACAATAATAAGACTGGGTTCCCGGTCCCCCATAGCATTTTTAAAGATCTCTTTTCAGACCTCGCCACGTATTAGCCGCTCATGAAGGCGGGGGTATCATGAAGGTACCAACTTCACTCATTGTTGCCGGGCTGAAAGACACCAGTTGAAATTGAAAACCACCTATACAAGAAATATTGTTTGTTACAGCGACAGCAATACATACCATAATGAAAGAACTTAATTGACCCTTTTTGTTTCCTAGAGTACTTTTAAAAATCCTAGCTATGAATTCTTGCATCTCAACACTTTTAAGAGTGGTATGTAGTTGTTACATATGATATACAAATAATAACAGAAATAAATACTACAAAACAAAATAATGCATTAGCTTGTGCCTGTCTTCAGTAAATACCACTCCTGTGTTTGGAATTGCAAAACAGCTACTGCTAACTACTACTACTACTACTACTACTACTACTACTACTACTACTACTACTACTACATATAATAATAATAATAATAATAATAATAATAATAATAATAATAATAATTACTAGAAAAATTTCTCAATGGCCTTTAAGTCACACTATATAGCGTCCGATAGTGCCTTTTCAGTTTCATCAGCTAATAGATGTTTACACTGCTGCATAATAAAACCAATTTGTATTGTGCAAATTACATGAAATAGAAAATAGCTAAAAAAATAGAACTACAACTCTATTACATAAGATTAAAAAATGTCATGTAAAGAAGATAAAATCCTTCCAAATGCAAAATTGCAGTTAGAATGTTAAATCAAAAAGGATACTATGTTAAATTTGTCTTCAGTACTTGCACTTCTGATATCAAGTGGCAGCGCATCCTAGAGCTTAAATGGAAATTAAGAATTTACATGTACAGTAATAGGCCTTGTGCATCCCAGAACTGTTATTGCATCCGCCACTTAACTTTCATACATCTAGTCATACCATAAACATGTTACATTTGCAAGCTGCCATCTGCTCAGGGTATACTGACCACTCAGCTGGCATCTGCCGGCAATTAATTGGTGGCTGCCATCTGCTCATACCACATAAATTTAAGAGCTGGCATCTGCCACTCAACTTTCATACATCTAGTAACACCATCAATATGACGTTATTGCCAGCTGCCATCTGCTCAGGGTCAACCACTGAGCTGGCATCTGCCAGCAATTAATTGGTGGCTGCCATCTGCTCACACTATATAAATTTAAGGGAGCTGGCATCTGCCACTCTACCTACACACATCAAGTTACACCAGATTACAGCAAATGCATTATGCTTACATCAGTTAGATGCATGGTCTCAGTTGTACCTCAGTACTTTGCTAGAAATTGATTGAAATGACTGGTTCAGAAATGGCTCAATGATTAGCTTGTGACTGAGCCCACTCTACCATTCTAAGAAAAGTTTCTTCTGAATATGCTGTTGCTAAATCCTCCCTCTGCTTACACTCATTTGCTAATACGTGCAGTCGTTCCATTGCCACTGCTCTAGCACGGGTAGTTGGAGTGTTCACAGGCTTGAACCTGTCATTATTTATAAGGAAATCTTCATGAAATGCAAAATCAGGATCTGTACCTTCTCCTCCTGCCGATTTTGCTCGTGACAGTGCGACAAATAAAGCTCCTGGGTTCTTAGCTTCAAAGTCGTGCTTTCCAGGGTGGATCACAACGTACCTGAATGCTTCTCCGTCACCCACAGTCATCCCTTGGCACTTGTGGATCATTGTTCCCCATGCCAGTCTCAATGGAACTTGAAGACGCTTGCATCGGCATGTACAGTCAGTGGACCGACTTACAGGAACAATTGGAACAACAGTTGGATCTTCGTTGAGGTAAGGTGGACCCTTGTATCCTGGAAAACGCACAAACACTACATCAGGTAAAGGGGTGGGATCATCGGTTGGTCTGCAACCATCTTTGTAAAGAAGGTCCACTACTGTGCCTACTGCTCCATTGTACAAACCCCATGAAGCCTTTAAGTTGGCTACCAGCATGACTTTGCTGTCACGGCAAAGATACAGTAGTGGTAGTAGCCCTAGTGCCTTATTACTGTCAGCCTTCTGTGCATGCCTGCCATTGTCAACTGCCTTGATCTTTGCTACTGGGTGGTTTGGCTTTCTGTTACACTCGAGTAACTTAGTTTTGTTGCGCTCCCATTCCAGACGATGTGTTGGAAACACGTACAGACCTTGTTCATCCATCCTTCCCAGAAGTTCTGTACCATGTGTTAAACGGAGATTGTGCCACTGAAACTGCTGTAGCCAATGGATTTGCTGGCGTGTGGTATTATAAGTCCTCGAGGACATCAACACACCTCTCAGCTGTTGTTCAGATTCAGTTTGCCTCACAATCTCAGTAAGCTCAACAGCACTATCAAATGTTGTCCATACCAAGCGACCATGGTTAGATGGAGCACTGCGACAATCTTGAATGTACACAGGAGTGTCACATACAGGAGGTAGCTGAACATCATCTCCCATAAGTACTACTACAGGAATACCCCCCATAGCTCGTCTACATTAGCTCCTCTGTTCACTGCATAACGAGCATGATGTTCCATCCAGCCCATTGTGGTGCGGCCAAACATAGACCGCTCGTCCCCAACCAGAACTTTCAAATTCTCACAGTTTTTCTGAATTCTCTCTAGCACTGGACCTGCAGGTACCGTCAGCTCATTGCAAGACCTTCCCCCCGTTGGGATTCGTAAGAAACTGTGAACTGTACTGCCTTGAACGAGATAGGCAGCACTCCCTGTTGGGGTTATCACCTCTATTGCGTCATTTGTTCCAAACACTTGCCGCACTAACCTCTGAAGGCACTTGATAACATATGACTTTCCAGTTCCAGCAGTTCCGGATACAACAAGCCGCAAAGGATGGTAATTTTGTCGGTTTTCAACAAAGTTGTAGAGAGTGTGCAACACCAGACTCACTATGGCTCTCTGATTCTCATTTAGGGAGAACGGAGACACCTGTGGCAATTCAAGGCCTGCAGTTTCCGTTTCGGGTTCTTCGTCTTCTTTGATTATTTCTTCAAGCCATTTCTTGGGGTCTTTGCCCTCAGGAAGAAAAATGCAGGTGTTCTTCCAGTCATAGTCCTCTCCACCATCATCATAATCCAAATCCTTCTCCACACCCTCATATCTCTGGTTCTGCCCTGCATAGACATCCACCCAATCTGGTTGTTGTTCGGCTTCTACAGCATCATCATCCTCATCCTCTACAAATACCGGCTCTTGTGGTTGCTCTGCGTAACGCTGTGCCTTTGCAACCTGGGCCTTCACGAATGCTGGGCACTCATTACTAGAAATGAAATCAGTAAACCTCTCAATCCAAGATTCAGCATCTCCCTTTACTTCTTGGATGTTGAACCAGTTTGGCCAGTGTAACAGAAGCATTGTTCTACAGTAGTCCTCATTCAATGGCCATGTTGTGTGTGTTGCACCACCACTTACTACAGGAACCTTACCATTTTTTGATGCAAAATGGTACCAAGAAGAGTGTTCCTCACGTGGTCGTGCAAGGTACTTATCCAAAGGGGTGCTGCGAGTTGCAGTCTCACCATCACGTTCAAGTCGCCTTGAGCCTGACATAGACAAGTACGTGAATGAACGGCTACATCGCCAAAGTGCTAGTCCACTCAACTCAAATGATGCCTCAGGTCCACTGATATCTCGTCTTCCCACAGTCTTGATTAGCATTTTAGCACACATTGACTTGCCGGTCACTTGGTCTGCATCAGTTGCATCAACAGCATTGACCATGTCCTTAAAAAGATCAGCAGTTGCACCAGTTGGTTCACTATCCTTGCAAGCATAGCCACACACGTAGTCAATTATGGCTATGATATCATCGGTGCTAGGATTATCTGGGGGAGAATTGGAAAGAATCAAGCTTACGTCCCCATTTGCTCTCCAAGACTGTATTTGATAGCGAGAATGCTGAACGACACGTGGATGGTCACGTGGCATCTCAGCTTGACAAGCGACGAGGGTTGTCCAATATAGACAAACTGATACGGTCTGAAAAAATGGCCTTACGATCCGTACGGTTTGTACAGACCGTAAAGACACTTTTCGGTCCGTAAATTGCATCTCATTAAGGACACTTAGAATATTTCCACGTCTTATGTGAGTGAGGGGCTTGTAAAGTTTGACGATCCGTACGGTCTGTACAGATCGTAAAGGCGCTTTTCGGTCCGTATACGGTCCGTAAATTGCATCTCATTAAGGACACTTAGAATATTTCCACGTGTTATCTCAGAGAGGGGCTTGTAAAGTTTGACGATCCGTACGGTCTGTACAGATCGTAAAGGCACTTTTCGGTCCGTATACGGTCCGTAAATTGCATCTCATTAAGGACACTTAGAATATTTCCACGTCTTATCTCAGAGAGGGGCTTGTAAAGTTTGACGATCCGTACGGTCTGTACAGATCATAAAGGCACTTTTCGGTCCGTATACGGTCCGTAAATTGCATCTCATTAAGGACACTTAGAATATTTTCGCTTCTTATCTGAGAGAGGGGCTTGTAAAGTTTGACGATCCGTACGGTCTGTACAGATCGTAAAGGCCCTTTTCGGTCCGTATACGGTCCGTAAATTGCATCTCATTAAGGACAATTAGAATATTTTCGCTTCTTATCTGAGAGAGGGGCTTGTAAAGTTTGACGATCCGTACGGTCTGTACAGATCGTAAAGGCACTTTTCGGTCCGTATACGGTCCGTAAATTGCATCTCATTAAGGACAATTAGAATATTTTCGCTTCTTATCTGAGAGAGGGGCTTGTAAAGTTTGACGATCCGTACGGTCTGTACAGATCGTAAAGGCCCTTTTCGGTCCGTATACGGTCCGTAAATTGCATCTCATTAAGGACACTTAGAATATTTCCACGTCTTATCCGACAGAGGGGCTTGTAAAGTTTGACGATCCGTACGGTCTGTACAGATCGTAAAGGCACTTTTCGGTCCGTATACGGTCCGTAAATTGCATCTCATTAAGGACACTTAGAATATTTCCACGTCTTATCTGAGAGAGGGGCTTGTAAAGTTTGGCGATCCGTACGGTCTGTACAGATCGTAAAGGCACTTCAAGGGGGAGCATTGGAAATTAACAAACGAAAAGTTCGCAATTTTCTGTTCAATCAGTAAGCAACAAACCTTCAGCTCACCATTAAAGCAATTCTTTACCACGGTAATTTGAAATTTTGATGAGGGCCAGGTAACGAAAATCAATTAACAAAACTGGAAAGATCACCTTCAAATTAGCAAAATGGACTCTGCCATATCAAGCCGGTTTAGTCGATTTGCCATTTTGGAAGATTGAAGTTGTCTTCTGTTGTTCCGCGTTTGGTCACAAGTGAAAACTGAAGCCCTCCCTGTTTCCGACGCAGGGAGAGATCGAATTGCTGATAAAACGGATTAAAACAACTCCGTCTTATGCCAACCTAACAGCAAACCGAACGACTGGTACATACGATATTGTTGATGGGAACCGGCTGAACATACTCGAGCCGATTGTTTGCGGCAAATTTACCAACAATAGCTAGTGCAATTACATTGAATAATTGTTGATCCAAACAATCAACTGAGCCGATTGTTTGCGGCAAATTTACCAACAATAGTTAGTGCGATTACATTGAATAATTGTTGATCCAAACAATCAACCTCTCTGTCGAGAGAAGGTGACAAAATTGTAATTGAGGGTATTTAAACCATGATGCAGAATTGCAGCTTTCATAACGCACTTTTCAAAAGGACGCATGATGGCAACGTTACGTCTGTATCGAGAAGAAACTCGTTTACTGTCACGAGCAGAAGTAGTGGAGGAAAGAAGGCAGTTGACCCGAGTGATTGACGGGGACGCATTCTTTCCATTAAAATCGTGGCCAAAGGAAATGCGGCTCATATTCTGGAAAAAACCAATGGGTGACACCGATACCTTCAAGTTGGTTCTCTTTCTTATCGGTAACGGTTGTGAACCAAGGCTTATTACGAGATGGATAATGCTGGCGCAGCACTGGGCGGAAACTCCTGTCAAAGCAGAAAAGAGGGCAAGACAAGTCGATTTTGTCCTCAACAATGCCGAGCAGAAAAGCCATCTGTGGTTCTACTTTGACGTAGACTACAACAAACTTCTATACCTCAATGGGTTACCGAAGTAAAAGAGGGTCATTGCAAAATGATCTCTCACAACGGCTCCTTTAGGAGCCACCAAATCTCACTAAAGTTATTGATCAATACTACCGTACAGTCTACTTGTTCCATAAAATACTAATAGTAATATATAGTATTCTGCATTAGTCGTCAGGAAACACGTTTCCTAATTCCAGCCGA
This sequence comes from Pavona decussata, assembly GCF_977016875.1. Taxonomy (NCBI): domain Eukaryota; kingdom Metazoa; phylum Cnidaria; class Anthozoa; order Scleractinia; family Agariciidae; genus Pavona; species Pavona decussata. The sequence continues at coordinate 167,475 of NW_028145442.1, read as the reverse complement.
TTGTAAGGTTTTGTTTTGTAAGAAACGCATCTTTGGTTTCTCACACTAAAGAACGAAGAAAACACATATTTGATGTATTTTACAGCATCAGCCCCAAGTTTATATTTTGTTTACTTCTAGTGTATTTTCTGTTTCAACGAGAAACGCATCATTTGGTCGCTCACGCTGATAGAACGAGGTAAACATGCAGGTTTCCATGGACCCAAAGTTCATTTTGTCCCACTTACTGACGCTTAACGGCGTTCATAAAGAACGCGGGATCCAGCCGATTGTAATGTTTTGTAAGAAATGCATCATTTAGTTTCTCACACTAAAGAACGAAGAAAACATATATTTGTTGTATTTTACAGCGTCAGCCCCTAGTTGATATTTTGTTTACTTCTAGTTTCTTTTCTGTTTCAACGAGAAACGCATCATGCATTTGGTTGCTCACGTTGATAGAACGAGGTAAACATGCAGGTTTCCATGGACTCAATTTTCATTCTGTCCCACTTACTGACGCTTAACAGCGCTCTTAAAGAACGCGGGATCCAGCCGATTGTAATGTTTTGTAAGAAACGCATCATTTAGTTTCTCACACTAAAGAACGAAGAAACATATGTTTGTTGTATTTCACAGCATCAGCCCCTAGGTTATATTTTGTTTACTTTTCAACTTACATTCAGTTTACAGACCGTATACGGACCGAAAAGTGCCTTTACGATCTGTACAGATCGTACGGATCGTCAAACCGTACAAGCCCCTCTCTGAGATAAGACGCGAAAATATTTTAAGTGTCCTTAATGAGATGCAATTTACGGACTGTATACGGACCGAAAAGTGCCTTTACGATCTGTACAGACCGTACGGATCGTCAAACTTTACAAGCCCCTCTCTCAGATAAGAAGCGAAAATATTCTAAGTGTCCTTAATGAGATGCAATTTACGGACCGTATACGGACCGAAAAGTGCCTTTACGATCTGTACAGACCGTACGGATTGTCAAACTTTACAAGCCCCTCTCTCAGATAAGAAGCGAAAATATTCTAAGTGTCCTTAATGGGATGCAATTTACGGACCGTATACGGACCGAAAAGTGCCTTTACGATCTGTACAGACCGTACGGATTGTTTTCGGACCGTATCAGTTTGTCTATATTGGACATGTCTGCAAGCGACGTACGGTGATAGCAAGGTAAAGAACAACAAGCTGCCGCCAGTTTCTTTTTACATGTCATTTCACTACAATTAGCTTCTTCAAAATCTCATACTAACCACAGTCTACTCTTATCTAAATGAATGTACAATGTTTTTCACCTGCATGTTCATGACCAAACTGAACTGACTCTCTTTCGACAGGCGATAAGCTCGACGGTATGTCTGATGCGTCTTGTACATGACCGCCAACTTCACGTACATATTCCTCGACTGAAAACAAAATAATCAGATCACAAACAAGAACAGACCTTAATTGGCTCCAATAGTGGGTGATATTCCTCTGACAATTACAAATTCTAGACATAATTATATGTAGACTAACAACGAGGAAAGCCGAATTCGACGGCTTGTACGTACTGTGGTTGGTAAAGAAAAACAATTAACTGCTGGCATCTGCATGTCTCTACGCATGACATGACATATAAAAAGTAACACAAGTACGGTATTGACTTTGATAATTGACTATATTTTTATATTGTTATTACTATAATTGTAATATTAAGTAGAAGAAAAGGTTCTCTATTTAATCTTTTATCTGCAGTGCAGTTACACGTATAATTGTTATAATTGACTGTAATCTATTTAAGCTAAAGATGACTTACTCACCTCCTTCTCTTTCTCTTTGCTCTGTGTTACTTGAATTATTTCTTCGCCTGCTCTCTCGTTTCCTTTCTCTATCTCTTTTTCGCTGTTCGTCACTTATTCTCCTCCTTCTTTCACGACCTCTTTCTTTCTCTTTCTCCCGTTGTTCTTCAGTACAATTCAGTCTGTTTTCCCGAGCCCTGTTCTGCTCTCTCTGCCGCTGCTCGTCACCATATTGTCGCCTTTTTTCTCGTGATCTGTCTTGCTCTTTCTCCCACTGCTCTTCATCATAATTTCGCCTGTTTTCCCGAGCCCTGTCCCGCTCTTTCTGCCGCTGCTCGTCACCATATTGTCGCCTTTTTTCTCGCCATCTCTCTTGCTCTTTCTCCCGTTGTTTGGCACTCATATTTTGCCTGTTTGCTAGCGCTCTCAGCTGCTCTCTTTCACGTCGAACTTCGCCTATTTGTCGCCTGCTTTCTCGTTCTCTCTCTATCTCTCTTTCTCCTATTTGTCCTATTTCTTCGTTTGTCGACATATTGAAATATGAAATCATAAATTGACTTCGTATTTTCTTGTCTCCAAAATTGTTTTTTTGTTTCTCTGAAACTATTAGTTGGCCATGCAACTTCCCGCCAAACAAACGCGGGCGACAGAACAGCTCACGCCATTCGCACTGAATTCCCGCCAAACAAACGCGGGTGGCAGCACAGGCTTCACATTAGTTTCCCTGTGGTGCTGCGTATGGGCGTACGGTCGTATGGATGGACACAAGTGACGTCATAACCAAACCAAAATTTCTCGCACTGATGGGTTTACAAAAATCTCTTAGCTATGGGGCTCCGCTCGCGCGCGCCGCAAGGCGCGCACGGGAGCTCCGCTATTAAGCTGATAAGAACAGATTTTTATGTTGAAAATGACTTTATTCACAAGGTGGAATCAAAGGACCCCAGAAAAGAAAAATTACAAAAATAATAGAAAGAAATAACCAAAGACTAACTACCTAAACAACTACTACTGAACCAACAAGCTAACTAAGGAATATTTACAAACAGGCGGAGAGGACCCCGGGAGCCATGCCACGGCCAGACCCAAACCGCCCTAAAAAACCAATAATACAATATGTACAAAACGCCTAGTTACATCAAGATGTATACAAGGAAAGACGAAAGAAACCGGAGTAGGCGCAAATATGCAAAACAAAATCTCTAACAACAGAGCCTTTGAAGCATGAACTAAACAAAATCCCTGAAGAGAGCCTTTGATTACAATAAACACGAACAGCGCACGGTAAAAAACGGGAATTCGAACATACATCTAGATGTAAAGAGGCGGAAACCCATTCTCCATGGCACAAATATTCTCAAGAATCCAACAATTGGAGAAACGAGATTCAGAAAAGCGGAGGAAATCAAGAGAAACTTGATGCTTAAGATCACTGGAAACGTAACGAATAATAGCGCGATGATCTTTAGTTCCATTATGAAAGGTAGACTTATTACGAAAGGTCTAAATGCCATAGAGATTGGATTTCACGACCAGGCAAGCAAGTTTGGCCCTTTTAGCGGATGGAGAGGGCCAGAGAAAGAAAAAAACAAAAAGGAGATTGACAGCAAAGTTAGCTTGCAGAATCGAAGTAAGGAAAGGACGGAAGTGGGTCCACACCTTCTTAACATGAGGACAATGCAAAACACAGTGGTCAATGGTCTCCCGTCTGGGACAGGAAGCGCAAACATCAGAATCAATATAGCCCCAGGTTTTCAAGGAACTTCTAACTTTAACTCCCCGCAAGGTAATCAACCACAAAAGATCATTCTTAAAATTCTCAGAAAAACTGTCCCGGACGAGAGACCAGTGACGCGTAAGGGAAAAATTAGAAGGGACAAAGTGAGACCATACAAAAGGAAGGACAGGAGGGGAGGCAACAATACCTAAAAGGTGTGCATAAATCTTCTTGGATGTCAGATCAGAAACACTAGAAAGCTTGGAAAGTAAGCGCAAACAGGAGTCGTAAAAGGGCGTGGGAGAGGCCGAACTAGGCGAGGATACATCGCGAAGCCCAGCCCACTCAACACGCATAGATGACAGACGGCGGCCAATAAAATATTTGCAAAGAAAAAAACTAGAATCATCAGGATTAGAGATAGTCGAAACAATTAAAGACAACAAAAGAGCTTGACACTTAAGCTTAAGATTGCAAATACCCAAACCGCCTACTTTCACGTCTAGGGAGCAAGTGTTTCGGCTGACAGTCTCAATACGAGACCCCCAGACAAAACCCCAAATTAGCTGGTTAACACGTGCGAGCACCCACGCGGGCATAAGCAAAAACCGACCAAGATAGAGAAGTTTGCTAAGGCCAAGAACATTAACAATTAAGGCCTTGCCAACAAAGGAAAGAGAACGGGATTTCCAGGGATTAAGCGCTTTCTCCAACTTCTCTATTTTAGGCTGCCAATTATCAATTTCAACAGGCACCGCTCCAAAAACAACACCCAAAATTTTCATTTTACGGACCCATGTGAGTCCAAGAGGCTCATCGGTGCGAGACCTCCAAGAACCCAACCACATGGCTTCTGTTTTTGACCGATTTAGTTTAGCACCAGAACCACGTTCGTATATTGAGATCAGATCAAAAAGACGGCGTAGAGAGAAAACATCTTTTAGAATGGTCGTGGTATCATCCGCATAAATCCTTACCTTAGCTTGGCGACCACGAGCGCCGGGTAGGAGAAAACCCCTAATCTCTGGACAGTTTCTGATCTGACAGGCAAGAGCCTCCACGCATAAAACATAAAGCAAGGGAGACAGAGGGTCCCCCTGTCTAACGCCACGGCGCAGGGGAATCCCCTCTGTCAACCAACCATTTAAGATAATCTGCATAAAGGCGCCCTCGTATAAGATGTAAACCCACTTCCGAAAAATAGGACCAAAGCCGAGGTGACAAAGGAGATCAGAGAGAAATGAACGATCAACACGATCAAAAGCCTTTTCCTGATCAAGACTGACAAGATTTGCCGCCTCATCAGTCCGCTCAATATAATCCAAAATATCACGCAACATAACAACATTAGAAGAAATCGAACGGCCAGGGACCGAACAAGTTTGATCAGGATGAACCACAGAACTAAGAACACGAGACAAACGAGTAGTAAGGACCTTAGAGAGAATTTTATAATCGACATTGACCAGACTGATGGGCCGCCAGTTTTTCAAATCTCTCCTGTCACCCCGCTTCTTATAGATCAGGCGTGTGGCGCTACCCTTCATTGACTGAGGGAGCACGCCGTCACGCAAACATTCTCGAGCTACCTGTAAGAAATAGGGACCAAGAAGGTGCCAAAACTTACTAGAAAATTCAACAGTAAAACCATCAGGGCCAGGGGACTTATTGAGACTTAAGCCGACCAAAGATTCAGCAAGTTTAGTTAGGGTAAATTCACCATCACAAAGAGTGCAATCGGCTTCAGAGAGAGAAGACGAGAAACCACGCAAAAGCTGTTGTTTACAAGAATCGTCAATCTGCTCAGGGGAAAACAAATTAGCATAAAAAAGTACGTGCGCACGTTCAATCTCGTCACGAGAAAAAACCTCAATACCATCAGAATTTAAAATAGAAGACAACGAATTACGCTCAGCACGTTCGTGCTCAAGTTTAAAGAAAAAAGGCGTAGGTTTCTCGCCTTCCTCTAACCATTGAGCTCTACTACGAGTTTTGACACCCTCAAGATCCCTAAAGGTAAGTGATTTTAACTGAGAGTCCAGGGCGACAATCTCAGCAGCAGCCGAGTCATCACCCTGGACAAGACGCTGTCTGCAACCAATTAAGCGATTAGTAATAACAACACGCTCATGATTTAACTTCCTGCGGTTCTCAGCAGCAAAGGAAATAATTTCGGCCTGCAGCGAACGTTTTAAAAAATCCCACCAGAGTTTGACGGACGGGAAGGAATCAATACACGATGAAAGATCATCAATACGATCAGAAATCATAGAACAGAAATCAAGATCCTGAAGCAAAGAGTTATTAAACTTCCATAAACCAGGACCGCGAGGGAAATCATTATTTAAGACAAAATGCAAATGAACAAAATCATGATCAGAAAAACAACAAGGCGAGATGTGGCACGACTGAGCAAAACGGACGAAATTCAAAGAAATAAAAAACTTATCTAGACGGCTACCGATAGAAAAATCAGAACTAAACCAAGAGCAATCACGAGTGTGTGGATGAAGCTTACGAAAAATGTCAACAAAACGAAAAGCAGAGCGAAAATCAGACAAAAATTTAGAGGGAGAGAAAACCCCGCCATGTTTATCCAGATCGGATTCATCGGCATTAAAGTCACCCCCCAAAATAGTAGCATCGGAAGGGAGAAAAAACTCATGAAGAGTATCAAAGAAATCCTTCCGGTCCGTCAAATTCGTGGGCGCATAAATATTAACTAAATTAATTTTGAAGGAATTAAATTGCACCAAAAGGCTAACAACTCTTCCCGCAGTATCCTTACGCCAGGACAAAACACTAGCATCGAAACGTTCTGACAATAGGGTTAGAGTTCCACGATGACGACCAATGGAGGGGGACCAAAAAGAGGGCCCCCGCCATCTAGACGCAGGGGAACAAAGAACAGAGGAATCAGAAAGCGAAGTTTCCTGAACGAAACAAAGATCGATATCAGAGGAGCGGACATAATCAAAAACTAAATTCTCCTTACGAAGGTCAAAGCCGTGGGAGTTGATTGATAGCAATTTAAACATTAGGAAGAGTTGTTATCCTTCCGACGGGGAGCCACAACATTTGACCTGCTCGACTTACGAGCAAGCGGAGTACAAGAATTGTCCGCTTTACCAGGCTGGCGCCCAATAGGTTTCGGTTTGATCTTCGGCTTATTGGAGTGTCTCAAAGCTTGTGCAAGTAGAAGGTCATCGGGCGGAACAGGCGAAGGGTCAGCCTTCTCCAGTTCAGGATGGGTAGCAGGCGAAGATAACGACGGCAAGGCAGAAGAAGCAGGAGAAGAAAACAGCACAGGTGTAGCAGCAAAAGAAGCCTCCGCTTGCGAGGGAGATGGTGAAACCAGGCCAGCGAGAGAATCATCAGAAGCAGGCGCAGAAGAGACAGGATCAGCATGAGCAGCAACGGGGACAACAGCGGTAGCGGCGGCGACAACTGAGACATCAGAGGCAGCAGCAGCTAGCGCAGAATCAGATAAATCATCTACGGGGGCCAGGGCAGAATCAACAGGTTGAGGCACAGAAGAAGTCATCGAAGCATCCGAAGCAGGAAAACTGGACACAGGAAAAACGGTGGCAGACTCGGAAAGATCAATTAGGTCATCAGGAGATGGAGGCGAAACAGAAGACGCCTCGGGAGAAGACGAAGAAGAGGAAGACGGCGGCGGTAAAGCACGATCAGGATCAGGAACATCAGCAGGAGGGTCACTGGCAGGCGGTCGCATAGTAGGCTGTGGAACAGCGGTAGCCAAAGGACGGTTTTCATCATCATCATCATCATTATCGGCCGCAGGTTCACTGGCAGGCGGTCGCACAGTAGGCTGCGGAACAGCGGTAGCCAGAGGACGGTTTTCATCATCATCATCATCATTATCGGCCGCATGTTCACTGGCAGGTGGTCGCACAGTAGGCTGCGGAACAGCGGTAGCCAAAGGACGGTTTTCATCATCATCAGCATTATCAGCCTCAGTTTCAAGACGGCGCCACCAGGAAAGGGGACAATCTACAGCATAATGACCTTCCTCTTTGCAAATACTGCATTTAACTTTCTCAGAGCACTGAACATAAGTGTGGCTCACTTGATCGCAATGAAAACAAACAGTATTCAGACACGAGCGAGCCACATGATCGGGCAGATGGCACTTGCGGAAGGTGGGGACTTGCCCGTCATGCTTCACTCTCAGTAGCTTTCGGCCAAAACGCATAAAGGAAGGTATAGACTCCACTAACTCCATCTTAATAACACGAGTACCACTCTGGACACCCTCATAACCGTGCAGTATACATCTTCTAATGTTCAAGACAGTTCCATACTTGCTGAGACGGTGAGCCAAAGCTTCATCGAGGAGTTCATACGGGGCGTCAAAAACGGCCACAAAGGTATACGGAGAAGACGGATCCCGACTATAATTGTGACGACGAGGAATGAAGGACGATTTACGGACAAACAAGTTGCGATAATCAGCAGTCGAAAAAGTCACCGACACAAACCCATTGGAACTGCGTTGAACACAACGAACACCGGCTGGACGAATACCACAGCTTTTAAAATCAGCGAACATGTCAGAAAGAGAAACTTCCTTGTTGGACAACATAAAGAGGGCAGACCACAGCCGCTCTGGCAACAAATTATACGGATGAATATTCAGCTTATCGGCATCTGACATACCAGCATGATTATTAAGGAAAAGACCTTCACGCGAGGAATTGGACGAAACACTGTCAGTACGACGACGACCACCAACTGCTTGTGCAAAAGAAGACGGACCTTCAATCTCCATAGATTCGTCAACACGGTCGGCCCAGCTATGCTGAGGATCACGAGACACATTGCCCATACCACAAGGCCAAGAATAACTGATCTGCACACTTATAAAGGCAGAAGGAAAAGAAACAAAAGAAACAGGGGGAAAAGGCTTTGCCGTTCCCCCCCGGCAGGTACTTAGGACTGCCTTTTAACAAAAAACAAAATTAGGACACGCACCACTTGACTTAGCCAAATGGTCGAGAAGCGATGGCGAACAAGTTCGCAGAACGAAGGGTGGTTCTTGTTCCCTAGCCTCAAGATATGGTGGCCCGAAAAATGTCGCATTTCCAGCTACTGTTGCACAGCTGGCCCCCGTTTCTTAGCTGTCTACTGGCTTGTGACGTTGTACTTTAACCACCAACAGATACCAGACACGACACGCCGCTGAACTACGAGCAAACTGGCAGTATTGAAAGCGACAAATAGTCACGTTTAATAGTTACCCGCTGAAAATTTGTGTAAGAAATTGAACAGAGAGTGATTTCGTGGAAACGAGGCAGTCGTGGGCGACTTACCTACGTTTCTGATTTGCAGCTGATTCCGCGTTTCACGCAAGTTGTCATGGGCTAGTCGCTTAAAAGAACGAAATGCAATCACTTTGTCACTTTCACGACCTACTCTAGGGAAAAAGCTAGATGTGTCCTGTGACACCTTCACTATAAAGCTGTAAATTTGCGCCCCTTTCTCTTGTCTACGACCATACCACAGGGAAAACACCGGTTCTCGTCCGATCACCGAAGTTAAGCCCTGTCGGGCGGGGTTAGTACTTGGATGGGTGACCGCCTGGGAATACCCCGTGTTGTAGGCTTTCCTTTTGCGTTTTTATTGCAAGGAATCAACTATTTTTCCTTTTGCGAAATATCGATACGGCCTCCTTAAAACAGTTCAGGGACAACATAAAAGGCCTACCAACCATTTAGTCCGCAAAAAAGCCATTCAAATGCTCGAACACAGGCGAGATGTGCGGTCCGAGTTCGTGAGCGCGCGAGAATGTTTAAATTTCGCCTATGACATCAAATTAACACTTTGTGACATCAAATTATTCCAAGCAACAATAACGGAGACGACACAAACTCGACTTCAATGAAATTCCAGCACCTTTTAGACGTGAAAATGAAATACACGGCGAGGAAAATCAAGCAATCATTCATTTAACTACAATCAAACACAACAAACAGCGTAATCTTTCCAACGGTTATTTAATAACGGCCGGAAATCAGCCGCGGAGCGAGAAATTTTTTGCAACGAAACGACAACTTGAAAAGCTCATTAAAGTTAACAAATCCAGCAACAAGGAAATCTACTCACGATTCAGACGAACTTCTTTCTGGTAGCCAGCGTTTTGTTCGTTTGTTCCTTCGCGTATTTAACACAGCTCAACGATCGCCCGCTCGACAGCTCAGTTCATTCATTTCACGGTGCGCTGCAAGTAAGTTGAAAAACGTAAGTAATTGCCGTTCTGACGACGAATTATATGTAAAGTAAAGCAACAGAAGGCCGTTTAAGCAAACCTACCTTTCTCCTTTTGCGGTAATCACACCAGTCAGTCCGCCACTCGCTGCTCTGCTCTTGCAGCCTTCCCTACTCCATCTGAAACATAACAAACACAAAGCCGCGCGCGTGTTAGTTGAACATTAACTAGCAACCATCGGGGACTAG
>NW_028145442.1:137500-145000 GCF_977016875.1 Pavona decussata | reverse complement strand
GTGATTAACCCGGTCGAAAGCTTTCTCTTGATCTAAACTAATAATGGCCGCGGAGAGCCCTTTATGCGAAACATAATCGATCGTGTCCCGAATAAGGAACAAGTTTTCGAAAATGCTGCGGTTGGGGATACCGCAAGTTTGATCTTCGCTGAGGAGAAGTGAAATAACCCGGCGAAGCCGATTAGCGAGAACTTTGGTACAAATTTTATAATCCGTGTTGAGCAAAGATATGGGGCGCCAATTTTTAAGCGTCAGAGGATCATCCTTCTTGAATAAAAGACGGATGATACCAAGACGTTGCGAGTCGGAGAGGGATCCATGTTGAAAGGAATAATTGAGCGTGTCAACTAAATCTCGGCCTAGCAAACCCCAGAAACAGCGATAGAATTCCACCGGAAATCCATCGGCGCCCGGTGATTTACCAGAGTCCATCTGACCTAAGGCTTCTTGACACTCGGCGAGCGTAAGAAGGCCTTCGCATTTTTGTTGATCGGCGGGTGATAGCGACCGGTCCAGTTGATCTAAAAGCCAGTCTTGGCTTGAAGGGTCAACGGGTTCGGCAGAATATAAATCCGAGTAAAAAGAGTGACACGCGTGAAGGATATCTTTGGTCGAAGTGACAGACATATCCCCCACACAGAGCTCGTTGATCGAATTACGGGATTGGCGCTGGCGTTCGAGTTGATAGAAATATTTGGTAGGTTTTTCGCCCAACTCGATCCACTGTTCTTTGCTCCGGATTATAGAACCTTCTACGGCCTGATCTTCCAACGCTTTTAAAAGATGTGTGATCTCCGCCAAGCGTGTTTGATCGGCTGCAATATTGGAATTATTGCGCGACAGGATGTTGCGAAATTCGTGTTCTAAAGATATTTTGTCACGCTTTCTCTCACGTGCACGGGCGACACTGTGGGAGATAGCGATCTCTTTAAGTTGTAATTTACCGGCGTCCCACCAAACACGAGGATCGGTGAAAGCCGGTTTGTAAGCGCTCCAGACGGGCCAGAAATCCTGCACAGCGGAGCAGAAGGTTTCAGATTTTAACAGCTGTGTGTTGAATTTCCATAAGCCCCGTCCTCTCGGGTTAGAATTTCCGAGGGAGAATTTGAGACTAATCAGATGGTGGTCAGAGTACGCAAAGGTAGTACACGCGTGGGCAAACACGCGCGATCGCCAGGCTCGTGGTGTGTAAAACCGATCTAGCCGGCAACCGACAGAGTGGGGGCCGTTAAACCATGTAAATAAACGCCCAGAGGGGTTAGAAATGCGATAGAAATCCTCCAAGGAGAGAGAATTTGTGAAAGAAAGGAGTTGCGAGACCGCTTTGTCGCCAAACCTGTCATCGCCACCCCATTTATCTAGCGTGATATCCGGCACGCAATTAAAATCCCCAGCCGCGATAGTGTCGAGATTGCGAAAACAATAACGCCACAAGGAATCGAAAAATGCTTTCCGATCCGAGTGATTATTGGGAGCGTAAACATTGATAAGTTGGAAAAGGTTTCCATCGCATTTCACTTTAACGGTCACCACTCTACCCGAGAGATCGGTCTTAAAGTCAACCAGCGTAGCGGCACTCCGCGGATGGAAAAGAACCGCCACGCCAGCCGACTTGTTAGAGCCGGGGGACCACGCGGCGGTGCCCCCCCATTCCCTTTCCCACTCCTTACCTTGCGTGACGCTAGAAAGATGCGTTTCTTGTAAAAGGAAAATATCAAAGTCGCTAGATAATAAGGATTGAAAAACCTTGGCTCGTTTAGGTGCTTCAGCCATGCCATTAACGTTAATGGATGCTAAAGAGACCGCCATAAGCCAGGACAGAAAGAAAATAAACATAAAAGTTATCTAGTGGTAAATAGAGCGGGTCTTTCCCGTCTAAGTTCTTCGCACAGGCGAAGAAGCTTGGCGTGAGCATCGGCTGATAGAGTGCGGTGTAGTTCGCTCCATTCCTGATTCTCGCGTTCACCGAGTTTCTGGCGAAGCTGGGTGTCTGCGTCCGCGTGGTTTCCATAAATGTGTTGCAGGTAAAGGCCCCGACAGTGGTAATATTGGGAGCCAGTGAGGACCCCCATTAACTTCGTGCGCTGGGCGCCGGGCTTTTTTAAGGCGGTAGTGAAGTTTCGAAGAAAAGCAGGGTCGGCCGGAGAGTGCTCAGGTTCAGCGCTGGGATGGAGTTGTTTACGCGCAGTGTTGACGGCCGCGGTGTTGGTGGCTCTCTTTATCGGCATAGAATTGTCGGCCTTCGCCGGAGACGAGGGGGGACGTTTTCGGTGGTTGTCGCTCGCTTGCGAGTCGGGTAGAAGTTCCTGGGTCACTGCGGCGTAGCTGGGTTCGCCCGAGGCTGTGGTGGTAGAAGATGTACCCGTCGAAGGCGCCGTGGACGGCTCAGAATCGGGCGACGAAGCCTGGGTTTCCATGTCTTCACTATCGTTGTTAGCGGGTGGGGGGGGCGGAAGGCCTTCCCCCCCGGTCTCAGCCACGAGGTCACGAACGGGTGGTGGTCGTCGGCGTTTTTTCGGGCAGTCTTTAACGGTGTGCTCGCTTGAATTGCACCGATAGCACTGTACCGGCTGCCCAGTGTATTTAAAATAAATTTCGAGACCTTGGGTCACGATTTTCCGCGGTAGATCTCGTTCCAGAACCGCAAATTCTGCCACGCGGATACCGCGCTCGATGTGGTGGAGGCCTTCATCGCTGTAATAAAGGCGCCTAAGGTTGTCGGACTTGAGTTGCCCATACTGTTTGAGGAATTGAAGAATATCAATGTCCGGAAACTCCACCGAGACAAAGATGGAAACGTGGATGGTGCGGGCTCCCAAGAGCCTCAAAGGTTTAGAGGAATTCTCGTAATCGAAACCGGCGGTCGCGAGCCGGGTCGCTGCATCGACATTACGCAAGGTAATGTCGAAAACTTTTCCTCCGAATTGGGGGACGACTCCAACAATGTCCTCCGCAAATTCAGGTAGAGAATTGGCGATCTGTACCGCGTCTAGGTCCATACCCTCCTCGATGAGTAGACGGACAGTCTTTTGGTGTGCAAATGTTGCGCGTGGGGCCCTCGCGGCCGCGGCGGCCATCTTGCCCAACACGTGGCACGACAGAAAAACGACGATAATTCAAAAACGGAGCGGAAAAGAAGCCTAAAAATCCCTCAGACCAAGGAGGGAACGCTTAGAAAGGAACTGATCAAGATAGACTACTAAGAAAGGGACACTAACCGGTACGTGTGGCGAAAAAAGCACGGAGCTCTCCGACACACGTCCGATAAGAACAGATACTACACTTGATCTTAGCCAAAAGGCCGAGAAGCGATGGCGAACAAGTCCGCGGAACGAAGGGTGGTTCTTGTTCCCTAGCCTGGAGATATGGTGGCCCGAAAACTGTCGCATTTCCAGCTCCTGTTGCAATGCTGGCCTAGTTTCTGAGCTGCACACTGGGTTGTGACATTGTACTTTAACCCCCAACAGGGAAGAGACTCAACACGCCGCTGAACTACGAGCAGACTGGCAGTATTGAAAGCGACAAAGAGTCACGTCAGTTACCCGCTGACAATTTGTGTAAGAAAGTTAACAGAAAGTGATTACGTGGAAACGAGGCCCTCGTAGGCGACTTACATACGTTGCTGATTTGCAGCTGATTCCGCGTTTCACGCGAGTTAACATGGCTAGCCGCTCAAAAGAACGAAACGCGATCACTTTGTCACTTTCACGACCTACTCTAGGGAAAAAGCTAGATGTCTCCTGTGACACCTTCCCTATAAAGCAGTAAATTTGCGCCCCTTTCTCTTGTCTACGACCATACCACAGGGAAAACACCGGTTCTCGTCCGATCACCGAAGTTAAGCCCTGTCGGGCGGGGTTAGTACTTGGATGGGTGACCGCCTGGGAATACCCCGTGTTGTAGGCTTTCCTTTTACGTTTTTTTTGCGAGCAATCAACGATTTTGCCTTTTGTGAACGATCGATACGGCCTTCTTGAAACAGTTCAGGGACATATAAGGCCTACGATTCATTTAGACCGCAAAAAACCCATTCAAAAGCTCGAACACTGCCGCAATGTGCGGTCCGAGTTCGTGAGCGCGCGAGAATGTTTAAATTTCGCCTATGACATCAAATTAACACTTTGTGACATCAAATTATTCGAAGCAACAACAACGGAGACGACACAAACTCGATTTGAATGAAATTCCAGCACCTTTTAGACGTGAAAATCAAGTACACGGCAAGGAAAATCAAGCAATCATTCATTTAACTACAATCAAACACAACGAACAGCGTAATCTTTCCAACGGTTATTTAATAACGGTCGGAAATCAGCGCGCGGAGACAGCAATTTTTTTGCAACGAAACGACAACTTGAAAAGCTCATTCAACTAAACAAATCCAGCAACAAGAAAATCTACTCACGATTTAGACGAACTTCTTTCTGGCAGCGCTTTGTTCGTTTGTTCCTTCCTTCTCGTATTTAACACAGCTCCACGATCGCCCGCTCGACAGCTCAGTTCATTCATTCATTTCACGCTGCAAGTATATAACGTTGGAAAGCGTAAGTAATTGCCGTTCTCTCTTGTCGAATTCTAGGTACAGTAAAGCAACAGAAGGCCGTAAACAAAAGCAAACCTACCCTTTTTTCCTTTCTTGCTTGGCAATCACATAAATCACTCGCTGCTCTGCTCTTGCAACCGTCCGTACTCCATCTGAAACATAACAAAACAAAGCCGCGCGCGTGTTAGTTGAACATTAACTAGCAACCATCGGGGACTAGCGCGAACGCAGGTCCCCACTACCAGAAATTATACGCTCGAGTTACCCACATTTGGGGTAATCGCAAGGGTCAACCCAATCGAAGTGCAATGAAAGGGCCTCACCTTGAGAGGACTGCCTCCTTGATCACAGTACCTCCCGCGTCAGGTAAGTTTTTTTGTGTTTAAGGTGAATGGCCAGGCCCCCAGTGGGGTGGAGTGCAATGCCTGCCAGACAATACCGAATTATCCCAACGAGCAAATCGAACGAAGGGTTCACCTTAAACGGGAGGTGCACCAGCACGTCAAACTCACCGGGGGATCGAACCCCGCTCCCTACAAACATTGTTACAAGACAAACACAAACTAAACAAGACAGAACAAATCAACAAATAAAAACGCGAGAGGCACAACATGAACACACTCGCTCAAACACAGAAGCATAACAGGACGACACACTCACTCAACCAAACCGCCAACAAAACCAAACGACCACGACGACATCAACAACACCGCCCAAAACAACAGACCACGATGACAAAATAAACACCACTTGAGGACAGTACAACCAATCAAGGCGACCGTCCAAAGGACAAATCCAAAAAATACACACACTCAGGCAAGCCCAGTACAACCAACAAACCGCCAACAAAACCAAACGACCACGACGACATCAACGACACCGACCAAAACAACAGACCACGACGACATCAACGACGCCGCTCCACAATACCATCAACCCATTTGCTCCCGGAACCAACTTGAACACGAACTTTCCTCCTACGCCAATCAACAGACAAGATTTGCTGACGACGATACAAAAACTCCCTCGGAATAAGACGAACACCATCCCGAACATTAATACCCTCCTCAATCACAGTAACAACAGGGTCAGACAAAGCCTGCGAGTCAGACAAAGGAGTATTTACCACTTGACCATCTTGAAAACTCGCCGAATTCGGGGAGTAAGGCGTATAACACCACCGCAAAGTATCAATGTCAACAGGAGAACGATCAGGCTCACCAGGGGGATCAACAACAGGGGAAGCCTCGGCCAAAACACTCTGACTGGCATCAGCATTAGCTCCACCAGCTGCACCGGCCACGCCAGCTGCACTAACAGGACCAACCGCAGCACTATTCTCACCCGCCACACCAGCAACAGAACCAACCGCAGCAGCATTCTCACCCGCCACACCAGCAACCTCACTAACATCAGACGCGACAGAAGCACCATCATCTCCAACCACACTACTGGCAGGAGTATCATCCACACCACTGACCTCGCCAGCAGAAGCATCGTCCATACCACTGACCTCACCATCAGTAGAAGCGGCAGGAGCATACTCAATCTCACCAACATCATCCGCGGAGGGGCGAACAGGAACGTAAGGAACAGGAACGTAAGAAGGAACAGAGGCAGCAGCAGCTTCAGCCGGAGTAGGATCTGCCGAGGCAGCCAACTGAACAGAACCCCAAGCACGAGGAGCATTCTTACAATTTCTTGCCAAATGGCCAGACTGCAGAC
The DNA here is from genome assembly GCF_977016875.1 of Pavona decussata. NCBI lineage: Eukaryota > Metazoa > Cnidaria > Anthozoa > Scleractinia > Agariciidae > Pavona > Pavona decussata. The sequence goes on along the minus strand of NW_028145442.1, from coordinate 138,732 downwards.
AGCGGCGACATTTACCCCTAAGGGGACAGTCCTTCGAGACATGACCACTCTTGTTACAGATATCGCACTCAACGGGTTGACCACGGTACCAGATTTTAACCAGAGAACCATCAATATCCAAGGAACGCGGGATACGGGACTTACGGACCATTCGAACAATACGAGTGCCAGTAGAAACAGTACTTAAATCCGGATAGTGCTGCATACTAACATCATGGACTTCACCAAAGGAACTCAAGACACGACGAAGAGCAGACGGATGAGACTCGAACGGATAATGGAACACCAAAACATTCTCCATCCTGGGGCCAGGTCTAACGACACGACACTGGACACTACCAACAGCAATAGAATCAGCAGACTCAACAGATAACTTGCCAGCACTGGAGACAAAGGTCACTTGGACATTACCACCAGGCACAAACTGGATGGACTCCACGGGGAAACGCGAATCAAACTTAGCATGAATACACTTTGCAATGTCAACACGACTCGCAGCAGACGGAAATTCAGTAACATTCAGAACCACGGTCCGCTGAAAAGGGCCCGACATCATGCTTAATAAGAAGTTAAGCACCACTCCGTATGGTCACCAAAACGGATGGGTGACCAAACACGTGTATAGCGAAAAAACGCCCAACAGACGCCAAAACGCCCACTTCGCCTGATTTGGGGACCAAAAAAACTTACCACAAAATGATAGGGCCTCCGGCCATACTCCCGTGTCAGGTAAGTATGAAATGCTTTGCGCCCCTCGACAACGGAAAAATTGCCTTACCCCTATATCCCTTGTGGTTTTTCTTTTAGTGGCCATCAGATCCGGGACTTGTCACTTCTCTGCGCTACCTCTACATACATCCTGTGGGGAGACAGACACACAAAGTTCAATTTCATTTCAATTCTGTTTTTTAGTTGAATATTTCTTCCCCAAGGGGAAGTGGGCCGCGCTCGGAGGTAGTGCTATACCGAGGCAACCCGTGGCTGGGACGAGGCAAGCCTCTTTTCCACAGCCCAGTTCCAAAAATCAGTTTAATATATGAGCTGCTCAATGAGCAGCGTATCAGATATTAAGCTGATAAGAACAGATACTACACTTGATCTTAGCCAAAAGGCCGAGAAGCGATGGCGAACAAGTCCGCGGAACGAAGGTTGGTTCTTGTTCCCTAGCCTCGAGATATGGTGGCCCGAAAACTGTCGCATTTCCAGCTCCTGTTGCAATGCTGGCCCGGTTT
>NW_028145442.1:130000-135000 GCF_977016875.1 Pavona decussata | reverse complement strand
CCCTTAGCTCTACTACAGTTAAGGAAGCAGTGATCTATTGTTTCTTTCCTGGTACACACCGCGCATCGGTTAGAATTGATATAGCCCCAAGTGTGTAAGGAATCTCGTACTTTAACTCCGCGTAGAGTAATCAACCAGGCCAAATCGTTCTTAAAATTCTCACACCGGCCTTCACGAACGAGGGGCCAGTGCGTAGGCAGGTCCAAATGGAAATTAAGATATGGGGCCCACCTATACGGAAGGGTGGGCGCGGATACTGCTTCCTTTAAAAATACTTGATAACACGCTTTAGAACTAAAAACAAAACCGGTGTTGTAGCTCCCGGTATTTAGCAAGGCCGTCAAGTTCTTAAGACAGACCTGGTAATAAGACGTGGGAGTCAATGCACTGGGGGAGGAGTTATCCCGTAAGTGGGACCACCCCTCCCTCAGGCGTGCTAACTGTGATCCTAAAAAGTACTTAAGTAAAAAGAAGGCCTTGGTGTCTGGATTATCAATGAGCGTGGAAATCAGCGACAGTTTGAGCGCTTGACTTTTAGAAACAAAATCTATGAGACCGAGACCCCCCTGTGAAAGCGGAATAGAGAGGGTTTTTCGAGCGATAGTTTCTATTTTAGAGCCCCATAGAAAGGAGAAAATCAATTTATTAAACCGTGAAACAACCCACTCGGGGGTGGGGAGAACTTTGGAGAGAAACCAAAATTTACTAGCACCGAGAATATTAATGATCAGAACTTTGCCAACTAAGGACAGCGCACGAGACTTCCAGAGGTTCAAATTGGCCTCAAGTTTGGAAAGCCGAGGCAGCCAATTGTCGGGTTCAGTGTTCACTGTACCATTGTTAAACCAGACACCCAGTATTTTCATCTTGGACACCCAAGTGAGCCCATAAGGGGCCTCTGGCTTGGAGCGCCAAGCGCCTAACCACATAGCTTCGGTCTTAGAAACATTTAATTTTGCTCCGGTGCCCGCTTCGTACTTGCGAAGCAATGTAAACAAACGATCGAGAGAGAATAAATCTTTAACTAGACAGGTGGAATCGTCAGCATATTGACCGATCTTAAAGTGTTGTCCTGACGCTCCTGGTAAAAGAAAACCCTTTATGGTACTATCATGTCTAATATTAGCCGCTAAAACTTCAGCGCATAAAATATATAAAAGCGGGGACAGGGAATCCCCCTGTCGCACACCGCGCTCGAGAAAAATTCGATCGGTAAGAAAGCCATTAACAAGAACTCGCATGGAAGCGTTATTGTATAAAACAGAAATCCATCGACGAAAGTTCTGGCCAAATCCGAAGGTTTCTAAAACTTTCATCAAGAAAGTGCGATCGACGCGGTCGAAGGCTTTTTCCTGATCTAAACTCAATAAAATACCAGTTTCGTTCGTGATGTTTACATAATCGAGCGTGTCGCGTAACAGGGATAAATTACCGAAGATAGTTCGACCGGGAACTGAACAGGTTTGGTCATTTTGGATTATAGAAGATAACACTTTAGACAAACGATTAGCAAGCGCTTTAGAACAGATTTTGTAATCAACATTGAGAAGCGAAATGGGCCGCCAATTCTTGAGATTCTTACGTTCGCCTTTTTTAAAAATTAGCCGAGTAGCACTTTCCTGCATAGAACTACTAAAAGAGCCTGTAGCGAAACTATGATCGTAAACAGCTAAGAGGTGAGGGCACAAGAGATCCCAAAATTTCGCGTAAAATTCTTTCGGCAACCCGTCCGAGCCGGGAGTTTTACCAGTTGAGAGTCCACGCATCGCATCACCGATTTCGGTCTCAAGTAATTGACCGTCACACGATAAAGAATTTAATTCAGGTAGAAAACAGTCGATTTTAGCCAAAAGGTCTGCTTGAATAGTATCATCCGTCGGTTCGGCGGAATATAAAGTTCGGTAAAAATCAACATGCGCTTGTTCTATTTCGGGCTGGGAAGCCACTTCAATGCCTGCCGCGTTAAAAATAGAGTCGATCTTGTTTTTCTGAGCGCGCTCAGATTCAAGTTTAAAGAAAAAACTAGTGGGTTTTTCCCCTTCTTCAATCCATTGAGCTCGACTTCGCACTTGGCCAGATTTCTGTTGGGACAGATTAATAGCTCGAAGCTGACTTTCTAACCGATCGATCGTGTCCTTAACCGAGTCATCACCACCTGACAACGCGCGTTTTGCTTCAATCAACAAATTAGTTATGCAAACCCGATTTCGATTCAAATTCCGAAGTTTGGTCTTACTAAAATTCTGAGACGCAAGTTTTATAGACTCTTTTAAAAAATCCCACCAGTCATGAATATTCGGAAAGGCTTTCTGATACAAGACGTGATTTTCAACAAGTTTGGAAATCATATCGCAAAAATTTTCATCTTCAAGCAAATCTAAATTTAGCCTCCAAAGGCCAGGGCCACGCCTAAAAATGTCAATCAAATTGAGCTGCAAAACAACCGAGTCGTGGTCGGAAAACACGCAAGGAAGAATTTCACATTTGACAGTTTTTGCCACTAAATCGTCCGCTATGAAAAATTTATCGAGCCGAGACCCGATAGATTTATCGGCATTAAACCAGCTACACTGGGTCTGACGCCCATGCTTTTTGCGCCAGATATCGGTTAAGCGATGTACTGTGCGCAATTCTTTCAATTCCGTAGCGAGTGTTAAATTCCCCCCGAGCTTATCAAATTCACTTTCAATGCAATTAAAATCACCTCCAATGATCTTAAGAGAGTTCGGAAAAAAATATTCATGTAAGGTATCATAAAAGCCTTTGCGATCAGTAACATTTGTGGGCGCGTAAATATTAACTAAATTAAATTTGTGTTCGCCGAGAGCGGCTAAAACACTCACTATTCTACCGGAAGAATCTCTTCGCCACTGCAAAATCTCAAAAGGAGAATTTTCCGAAACTAAAATTGCGACCCCGCCCTGTTTACCCGAAGCGGGGGACCAAAAACTCGGACCGGTCCATTTAGCGCGGAGAGAATTAATCGCCTCCGGCTTAGAAACCAAGGTTTCTTGCACAAAAATAAATTGCGAGTTAGACTGTTTTGCGAAATCAAAAACACATTTCTGCTTGGCGTCGTCGCCGAAGCCACGGATATTAAGACTAGAAATTGTAGCTGTGAATGTTAAACATTGGAAAGAGATTCTTCAGACAGAAAACACAAACAAAACTAAGGCATAACAAAATTAACTATAAGACTAATTTACTTGCGTTTCTTATGCTTCGCCGTTCGTTGGGCGAGCGGCGAATTACCACGTTTGATGCCAGGTTCTTCGGTCGGTGGGGAGGATTGTTCAGAATGTTCAGAGTTCATAGAGTTCGAGCCAGTGACTTTAACGGGTTGTGTGGGTTTCCTTAGAGGTGCGGTAGGGCCAGAAATTTTTGCCGGGGTTCGCCGATTAGACGTGGAGCCAGATGAGCTGCTCTGCGTGTTAGAAAACAAGCGCGGGGTGTGTTCGGTTTCGTCATCTGCGTCGCCGTCGGCTTCGTCTTCACGGGGCGATAAAAATTCCTCGTCAGATGGTTCAGCTGGGTCGTCTTCCATCGGATCGTCAGGACCAGTTGGATCGAGAGTTGCTTCGTCGGTAACCACAGAAAAATCACTAGGCGGAGGCGCATCATCATCGGGCGTATCATCATCGGGCGTTTCGCGATTTTCGTTGTCAGAGGGTACGGCACGGGACCAGGAGAAAGGGCAATCCTTGGCTTTGTGTTCGTCGGACCTACAAATGTTACACAGGAGAGGTTCCGGGCAATCGTTGGCGAGATGGCCGGTCTGCTCGCAGTTATAACAGATGACAGTGTGACAGGTTTTGGCAATGTGGCCGGTCTGGTGGCAATGACGGCACGTACGCGGTTGACCTTCGTAGCGAAAGTGGACAAGGGCCTTGCCGAAGCGCATGAAACTCGGGATGGGTTGTTTGATCTGGACACGGTAATGACGGACGCCATCCTGTACATTCTCCCAGCCTTCGAAACGAAACATACCACGACGGTGGGAAATCACATCACAATACTTGGAGAGACGGCTAATAATCGCGGTGTCCGGCATTTCGTGCGGCGCGTCGAAAACTTGTAAATACGTGAGCGGTCGGTCAACATCTTGGAGGGCAAACGGAGAACCACGGACACTAAGAAAACTCTTCTTCAGAAAATCATCTTTAAAGCTTTTTTGGCGGAAGGTGAGAAGAATGTCGCCGGAAGACTGTCGCTGTATACATGAAATATTAGAGCCATCAATACCAGCCTCGGACAAAGCAGAAAACACATCTTCGGCGGGCAGAAAACTTCGGGGACGAAAAAAGGCGGTCAGTGGGCGCTCTGGGATGTTGTTTTCAGGATCCACAAGTTGACCATCATCTTCTCTGCGTTCACCGCGGGTCGCCTCCGCGTAAGAGCCAGTGGCCCGAGGGCCAGAAGAATTTACACTCGTATTTTCACTTTCCTCGCAATCTACGCCATTTTGTACATCAGTGGGCGTAACTGAAGCAGACATCGTGTTATATATCGCACGCACCACGTGGGGCGCACCAAATTTGGGTAAAATCGCTTCCGAAAACTTATCGATTGAAAAAGCGCCAATCAGATACTGCACTTGATCTTAGCCAAAAGGCCGAGAAGCGATGGCGAACAAGTCCGCGGAACGAAGGGTGGTTCTTGTTCCCTAGCCTCGAGATATGGTGGCCCGAAAACTGTCGCATTTCCAGCTCCTGTTGCAATGCTGGCCTAGTTTCTGAGCTGCACACTGGGTTGTGACATTGTACTTTAACCCCCAACAGGGAAGAGACTCAACACGCCGCTGAACTACGAGCTGACTGGCAGTATTGAAAGCGACAAAGAGTCACGTCAGTTACCCGCTGACAATTTGTGTAAGAAAGTTAACAGAAAGTGATTACGTGGAAACGAGGCCCTCGTAGGCGACTTACATACGTTGCTGATTTGCAGCTGATTCCGCGTTTCACGCGAGTTAACATGGCTAGCCGCTCAAAAGAACGAAACGC
>NW_028145442.1:125000-127500 GCF_977016875.1 Pavona decussata | reverse complement strand
TAAAAACCAGCGTATGGAACAGGCCATCCGAACGGCGAATCCGAACGGAGCCCCGGTTTATCGATCAAGTGCATAAATGTATCTGAAATCCCGCTAAATGGAAGAACAGATACTACACTTGATCTTAGCCAAAAGGCCGAGAAGCGATGGCGAACAAGTCCGCGGAACGAAGGGTGGTTCTTGTTCCCTAGCCTCGAGATATGGTGGCCCGAAAACTGTCGCATTTCCAGCTCCTGTTGCAATGCTGGCCTAGTTTCTGAGCTGCACACTGGGTTGTGACATTGTACTTTAACCCCCAACAGGGAAGAGACTCAACACGCCGCTGAACTACGAGCAGACTGGCAGTATTGAAAGCGACAAAGAGTCACGTCAGTTACCCGCTGACAATTTGTGTAAGAAAGTTAACAGAAAGTGATTACGTGGAAACGAGGCCCTCGTAGGCGACTTACATACGTTGCTGATTTGCAGCTGATTCCGCGTTTCACGCGAGTTAACATGGCTAGCCGCTCAAAAGAACGAAACGCGATCACTTTGTCACTTTCACGACCTACTCTAGGGAAAAGGCTAGATGTATCCTGTGACACCTTCCCTATAAAGCAGTAAATTTGCGCCCCTTTCTCTTGTCTACGACCATACCACAGGGAAAACACCGGTTCTCGTCCGATCACCGAAGTTAAGCCCTGTCGGGCGGGGTTAGTACTTGGATGGGTGACCGCCTGGGAATACCCCGTGTTGTAGGCTTTCCTTTTACGTTTTTTTTGCGAGCAATCAACGATTTTGCCTTTTGTGAACGATCGATACGGCCTTCTTGAAACAGTTCAGGGACATATAAGGCCTACGATTCATTTAGACCGCAAAAAACCCATTCAAAAGCTCGAACACTGCCGCAATGTGCGGTCCGAGTTCGTGAGCGCGCGAGAATGTTTAAATTTCGCCTATGACATCAAATTAACACTTTGTGACATCAAATTATTCGAAGCAACAACAACGGAGACGACACAAACTCGATTTGAATGAAATTCCAGCACCTTTTAGACGTGAAAATCAAGTACACGGCAAGGAAAATCAAGCAATCATTCATTTAACTACAATCAAACACAACGAACAGCGTAATCTTTCCAACGGTTATTTAATAACGGTCGGAAATCAGCGCGCGGAGACAGCAATTTTTTTGCAACGAAACGACAACTTGAAAAGCTCATTCAACTAAACAAATCCAGCAACAAGAAAATCTACTCACGATTTAGACGAACTTCTTTCTGGCAGCGCTTTGTTCGTTTGTTCCTTCCTTCTCGTATTTAACACAGCTCCACGATCGCCCGCTCGACAGCTCAGTTCATTCATTCATTTCACGCTGCAAGTATATAACGTTGGAAAGCGTAAGTAATTGCCGTTCTCTCTTGTCGAATTCTAGGTACAGTAAAGCAACAGAAGGCCGTAAACAAAAGCAAACCTACCCTTTTTTCCTTTCTTGCTTGGCAATCACATAAATCACTCGCTGCTCTGCTCTTGCAACCGTCCGTACTCCATCTGAAACATAACAAAACAAAGCCGCGCGCGTGTTAGTTGAACATTAACTAGCAACCATCGGGGACTAGCGCGAACGCAGGTCCCCACTACCAGAAATTATACGCTCGAGTTACCCACATTTGGGGTAATCGCAAGGGTCAACCCAATCGAAGTGCAATGAAAGGGCCTCACCTTGAGAGGACTGCCTCCTTGATCACAGTACCTCCCGCGTCAGGTAAGTTTTTTTGTGTTTAAGGTGAATGGCCAGGCCCCCAGTGGGGTGGAGTGCAATGCCTGCCAGACAATACCGAATTATCCCAACGAGCAAATCGAACGAAGGGTTCACCTTAAACGGGAGGTGCACCAGCACGTCAAACTCACCGGGGGATCGAACCCCGCTCCCTACAAACATTGTTACAAGACAAACACAAACTAAACAAGACAGAACAAATCAACAAATAAAAACGCGAGAGGCACAACATGAACACACTCGCTCAAACACAGAAGCATAACAGGACGACACACTCACTCAACCAAACCGCCAACAAAACCAAACGACCACGACGACATCAACAACACCGCCCAAAACAACAGACCACGATGACAAAATAAACACCACTTGAGGACAGTACAACCAATCAAGGCGACCGTCCAAAGGACAAATCCAAAAAATACACACACTCAGGCAAGCCCAGTACAACCAACAAACCGCCAACAAAACCAAACGACCACGACGACATCAACGACACCGACCAAAACAACAGACCACGACGACATCAACGACGCCGCTCCACAATACCATCAACCCATTTGCTCCCGGAACCAACTTGAACACGAACTTTCCTCCTACGCCAATCAACAGACAAGATTTGCTGACGACGATACAAAAACTCCCTCGGAATAAGACGAACACCATCCCGAACATTAATACCCTCCTCAATCACAGTAACAACAGGGTCAGACAAAGCCTGCGAGTCAGACAAAGGAGTAT
>NW_028145442.1:117500-120000 GCF_977016875.1 Pavona decussata | reverse complement strand
CTCGGGGGTGGGGAGAACTTTGGAGAGAAACCAAAATTTACTAGCACCGAGAATATTAATGATCAGAACTTTGCCAACTAAGGACAGCGCACGAGACTTCCAGAGGTTCAAATTGGCCTCAAGTTTGGAAAGCCGAGGCAGCCAATTGTCGGGTTCAGTGTTCACTGTACCATTGTTAAACCAGACACCCAGTATTTTCATCTTGGACACCCAAGTGAGCCCATAAGGGGCCTCTGGCTTGGAGCGCCAAGCGCCTAACCACATAGCTTCGGTCTTAGAAACATTTAATTTTGCTCCGGTGCCCGCTTCGTACTTGCGAAGCAATGTAAACAAACGATCGAGAGAGAATAAATCTTTAACTAGACAGGTGGAATCGTCAGCATATTGACCGATCTTAAAGTGTTGTCCTGACGCTCCTGGTAAAAGAAAACCCTTTATGGTACTATCATGTCTAATATTAGCCGCTAAAACTTCAGCGCATAAAATATATAAAAGCGGGGACAGGGAATCCCCCTGTCGCACACCGCGCTCGAGAAAAATTCGATCGGTAAGAAAGCCATTAACAAGAACTCGCATGGAAGCGTTATTGTATAAAACAGAAATCCATCGACGAAAGTTCTGGCCAAATCCGAAGGTTTCTAAAACTTTCATCAAGAAAGTGCGATCGACGCGGTCGAAGGCTTTTTCCTGATCTAAACTCAATAAAATACCAGTTTCGTTCGTGATGTTTACATAATCGAGCGTGTCGCGTAACAGGGATAAATTACCGAAGATAGTTCGACCGGGAACTGAACAGGTTTGGTCATTTTGGATTATAGAAGATAACACTTTAGACAAACGATTAGCAAGCGCTTTAGAACAGATTTTGTAATCAACATTGAGAAGCGAAATGGGCCGCCAATTCTTGAGATTCTTACGTTCGCCTTTTTTAAAAATTAGCCGAGTAGCACTTTCCTGCATAGAACTACTAAAAGAGCCTGTAGCGAAACTATGATCGTAAACAGCTAAGAGGTGAGGGCACAAGAGATCCCAAAATTTCGCGTAAAATTCTTTCGGCAACCCGTCCGAGCCGGGAGTTTTACCAGTTGAGAGTCCACGCATCGCATCACCGATTTCGGTCTCAAGTAATTGACCGTCACACGATAAAGAATTTAATTCAGGTAGAAAACAGTCGATTTTAGCCAAAAGGTCTGCTTGAATAGTATCATCCGTCGGTTCGGCGGAATATAAAGTTCGGTAAAAATCAACATGCGCTTGTTCTATTTCGGGCTGGGAAGCCACTTCAATGCCTGCCGCGTTAAAAATAGAGTCGATCTTGTTTTTCTGAGCGCGCTCAGATTCAAGTTTAAAGAAAAAACTAGTGGGTTTTTCCCCTTCTTCAATCCATTGAGCTCGACTTCGCACTTGGCCAGATTTCTGTTGGGACAGATTAATAGCTCGAAGCTGACTTTCTAACCGATCGATCGTGTCCTTAACCGAGTCATCACCACCTGACAACGCGCGTTTTGCTTCAATCAACAAATTAGTTATGCAAACCCGATTTCGATTCAAATTCCGAAGTTTGGTCTTACTAAAATTCTGAGACGCAAGTTTTATAGACTCTTTTAAAAAATCCCACCAGTCATGAATATTCGGAAAGGCTTTCTGATACAAGACGTGATTTTCAACAAGTTTGGAAATCATATCGCAAAAATTTTCATCTTCAAGCAAATCTAAATTTAGCCTCCAAAGGCCAGGGCCACGCCTAAAAATGTCAATCAAATTGAGCTGCAAAACAACCGAGTCGTGGTCGGAAAACACGCAAGGAAGAATTTCACATTTGACAGTTTTTGCCACTAAATCGTCCGCTATGAAAAATTTATCGAGCCGAGACCCGATAGATTTATCGGCATTAAACCAGCTACACTGGGTCTGACGCCCATGCTTTTTGCGCCAGATATCGGTTAAGCGATGTACTGTGCGCAATTCTTTCAATTCCGTAGCGAGTGTTAAATTCCCCCCGAGCTTATCAAATTCACTTTCAATGCAATTAAAATCACCTCCAATGATCTTAAGAGAGTTCGGAAAAAAATATTCATGTAAGGTATCATAAAAGCCTTTGCGATCAGTAACATTTGTGGGCGCGTAAATATTAACTAAATTAAATTTGTGTTCGCCGAGAGCGGCTAAAACACTCACTATTCTACCGGAAGAATCTCTTCGCCACTGCAAAATCTCAAAAGGAGAATTTTCCGAAACTAAAATTGCGACCCCGCCCTGTTTACCCGAAGCGGGGGACCAAAAACTCGGACCGGTCCATTTAGCGCGGAGAGAATTAATCGCCTCCGGCTTAGAAACCAAGGTTTCTTGCACAAAAATAAATTGCGAGTTAGACTGTTTTGCGAAATCAAAAACACATTTCTGCTTGGCGTCGTCGCCGAAGCCACGGATATTAAGACTAGAAATTGTAGCTGTGAATGTTAAACATTGGAAAGAGATTCTTCAGACAGAAAACACAAAC
>NW_028145442.1:105000-112500 GCF_977016875.1 Pavona decussata | reverse complement strand
CACCGAAGTTAAGCCCTGTCGGGCGGGGTTAGTACTTGGATGGGTGACCGCCTGGGAATACCCCGTGTTGTAGGCTTTCCTTTTACGTTTTTTTTGCGAGCAATCAACGATTTTGCCTTTTGTGAACGATCGATACGGCCTTCTTGAAACAGTTCAGGGACATATAAGGCCTACGATTCATTTAGACCGCAAAAAACCCATTCAAAAGCTCGAACACTGCCGCAATGTGCGGTCCGAGTTCGTGAGCGCGCGAGAATGTTTAAATTTCGCCTATGACATCAAATTAACACTTTGTGACATCAAATTATTCGAAGCAACAACAACGGAGACGACACAAACTCGATTTGAATGAAATTCCAGCACCTTTTAGACGTGAAAATCAAGTACACGGCAAGGAAAATCAAGCAATCATTCATTTAACTACAATCAAACACAACGAACAGCGTAATCTTTCCAACGGTTATTTAATAACGGTCGGAAATCAGCGCGCGGAGACAGCAATTTTTTTGCAACGAAACGACAACTTGAAAAGCTCATTCAACTAAACAAATCCAGCAACAAGAAAATCTACTCACGATTTAGACGAACTTCTTTCTGGCAGCGCTTTGTTCGTTTGTTCCTTCCTTCTCGTATTTAACACAGCTCCACGATCGCCCGCTCGACAGCTCAGTTCATTCATTCATTTCACGCTGCAAGTATATAACGTTGGAAAGCGTAAGTAATTGCCGTTCTCTCTTGTCGAATTCTAGGTACAGTAAAGCAACAGAAGGCCGTAAACAAAAGCAAACCTACCCTTTTTTCCTTTCTTGCTTGGCAATCACATAAATCACTCGCTGCTCTGCTCTTGCAACCGTCCGTACTCCATCTGAAACATAACAAAACAAAGCCGCGCGCGTGTTAGTTGAACATTAACTAGCAACCATCGGGGACTAGCGCGAACGCAGGTCCCCACTACCAGAAATTATACGCTCGAGTTACCCACATTTGGGGTAATCGCAAGGGTCAACCCAATCGAAGTGCAATGAAAGGGCCTCACCTTGAGAGGACTGCCTCCTTGATCACAGTACCTCCCGCGTCAGGTAAGTTTTTTTGTGTTTAAGGTGAATGGCCAGGCCCCCAGTGGGGTGGAGTGCAATGCCTGCCAGACAATACCGAATTATCCCAACGAGCAAATCGAACGAAGGGTTCACCTTAAACGGGAGGTGCACCAGCACGTCAAACTCACCGGGGGATCGAACCCCGCTCCCTACAAACATTGTTACAAGACAAACACAAACTAAACAAGACAGAACAAATCAACAAATAAAAACGCGAGAGGCACAACATGAACACACTCGCTCAAACACAGAAGCATAACAGGACGACACACTCACTCAACCAAACCGCCAACAAAACCAAACGACCACGACGACATCAACAACACCGCCCAAAACAACAGACCACGATGACAAAATAAACACCACTTGAGGACAGTACAACCAATCAAGGCGACCGTCCAAAGGACAAATCCAAAAAATACACACACTCAGGCAAGCCCAGTACAACCAACAAACCGCCAACAAAACCAAACGACCACGACGACATCAACGACACCGACCAAAACAACAGACCACGACGACATCAACGACGCCGCTCCACAATACCATCAACCCATTTGCTCCCGGAACCAACTTGAACACGAACTTTCCTCCTACGCCAATCAACAGACAAGATTTGCTGACGACGATACAAAAACTCCCTCGGAATAAGACGAACACCATCCCGAACATTAATACCCTCCTCAATCACAGTAACAACAGGGTCAGACAAAGCCTGCGAGTCAGACAAAGGAGTATTTACCACTTGACCATCTTGAAAACTCGCCGAATTCGGGGAGTAAGGCGTATAACACCACCGCAAAGTATCAATGTCAACAGGAGAACGATCAGGCTCACCAGGGGGATCAACAACAGGGGAAGCCTCGGCCAAAACACTCTGACTGGCATCAGCATTAGCTCCACCAGCTGCACCGGCCACGCCAGCTGCACTAACAGGACCAACCGCAGCACTATTCTCACCCGCCACACCAGCAACAGAACCAACCGCAGCAGCATTCTCACCCGCCACACCAGCAACCTCACTAACATCAGACGCGACAGAAGCACCATCATCTCCAACCACACTACTGGCAGGAGTATCATCCACACCACTGACCTCGCCAGCAGAAGCATCGTCCATACCACTGACCTCACCATCAGTAGAAGCGGCAGGAGCATACTCAATCTCACCAACATCATCCGCGGAGGGGCGAACAGGAACGTAAGGAACAGGAACGTAAGAAGGAACAGAGGCAGCAGCAGCTTCAGCCGGAGTAGGATCTGCCGAGGCAGCCAACTGAACAGAACCCCAAGCACGAGGAGCATTCTTACAATTTCTTGCCAAATGGCCAGACTGCAGACAGCGGCGACATTTACCCCTAAGGGGACAGTCCTTCGAGACATGACCACTCTTGTTACAGATATCGCACTCAACGGGTTGACCACGGTACCAGATTTTAACCAGAGAACCATCAATATCCAAGGAACGCGGGATACGGGACTTACGGACCATTCGAACAATACGAGTGCCAGTAGAAACAGTACTTAAATCCGGATAGTGCTGCATACTAACATCATGGACTTCACCAAAGGAACTCAAGACACGACGAAGAGCAGACGGATGAGACTCGAACGGATAATGGAACACCAAAACATTCTCCATCCTGGGGCCAGGTCTAACGACACGACACTGGACACTACCAACAGCAATAGAATCAGCAGACTCAACAGATAACTTGCCAGCACTGGAGACAAAGGTCACTTGGACATTACCACCAGGCACAAACTGGATGGACTCCACGGGGAAACGCGAATCAAACTTAGCATGAATACACTTTGCAATGTCAACACGACTCGCAGCAGACGGAAATTCAGTAACATTCAGAACCACGGTCCGCTGAAAAGGGCCCGACATCATGCTTAATAAGAAGTTAAGCACCACTCCGTATGGTCACCAAAACGGATGGGTGACCAAACACGTGTATAGCGAAAAAACGCCCAACAGACGCCAAAACGCCCACTTCGCCTGATTTGGGGACCAAAAAACCTTACCACAAAATGATAGGGCCTCCGGCCATACTCCCGCGTCAGGTAAGTATGAAATGCTTTGCGCCCCTCGACAACGGAAAAATTGCCTTACCCCTATATCCCTTGTGGTTTTTCTTTTAGTGGCCATCAGATCCGGGACTTGTCACTTCTCTGCGCTACCTCTACATACATCCTGTGGGGAGACAGACACACAAAGTTCAATTTCATTTCAATTCTGTTTTTTAGTTGAATATTTCTTCCCCAAGGGGAAGTGGGCCGCGCTCGGAGGTAGTGCTATACCGAGGCAACCCGTGGCTGGGACGAGGCAAGCCTCTTTTCCACAGCCCAGTTCCAAAAATCAGTTTAATATATGAGCTGCTCAATGAGCAGCGTATCAGATATTAAGCTGATAAGAACAGATACTACACTTGATCTTAGCCAAAAGGCCGAGAAGCGATGGCGAACAAGTCCGCGGAACGAAGGTTGGTTCTTGTTCCCTAGCCTCGAGATATGGTGGCCCGAAAACTGTCGCATTTCCAGCTCCTGTTGCAATGCTGGCCCGGTTTCTGAGCTGCACGCTGGGTTGTGACATTGTACTTTAACCCCCAACAGGGAAGAGACTCAACACGCCGCTGACCTACGAGCAAACTGGCAGTATTGAAAGCGACAAAGAGTCACGTCAGTTACCCGCTGACAATTTGTGTAAGAAAGTTAACAGAAAGTGATTTCGTGGAAACGAGGCCCTCGTAGGCGACTTACATACGTTGCTGATTTGCAGCTGATTCCGCGTTTCACGCGAGTTAACATGGCTAGCCACTCAAAAGAACGAAACGCGATCACTTTGTCACTTTCACGACCTACTCTAGGGAAAAAGCTAGATGTATCCTGTGACACCTTCCCTATAAAGCAGTAAATTTGCGCCCCTTTCTCTTGTCTACGACCATACCACAGGGAAAACACCGGTTCTCGTCCGATCACCGAAGTTAAGCCCTGTCGGGCGGGGTTAGTACTTGGATGGGTGACCGCCTGGGAATACCCCGTGTTGTAGGCTTTCCTTTTACGTTTCTTTGCGAGCAATCAACGATTTTGCCTTTTGCGAACGATCGATGCGGGCTTCTTGAAACAGTTCAGGGACAACATAAAAGGCCTACGATTCATTTAGACCGCAAAAAACCCATTCAAAAGCTCGAAGACTGGCGCAATGTGCGGTCCGAGTTCGTGAGCGCGCGAGAATGTTTAAATTTCGCCTATGACATCAAATTAACACTTTGTGACATCAAATTATTCGAAGCAACAATAACGGAGACGACACAAACTCGATTTGAATGAAATTCCAGCGCCTTTTAGACGTGAAAATCAAGTACACGGCAAGGAAAATCAAGCAATCATTCATTGAACTACAATCAAACACAACAAACAGCGTAATCTTTCCAACGGTTATTTAATAACGGTCGGAAAGACAGAAATTTTTTGCAACGAAACGACAACTTGAAAAGCTCATTCAACTAAACAAATCCAGCAACAAGAAAATCTACTCACGATTCAGACGAACTTCTTTCTGGCAGCGCTTTGTTCGTTTGTCCCTTCCTTCCCGTATTTAACACAGCTCCACGATCGCCCGCTCGACAGCTCAGTTCATTCATTCATTTCACGCTGCAAGTATATAAAGTTGGAAAGCGTAAGTAATTGCCGTTCTCTCTTGTCGAATTCTAGGTACAGTAAAGCAACAGAAGGCCGTAAACAAAAGCAAACCTACCCTTTTTCCTTTCTTGCTTGGCAATCACATAAATCACTCGCTGCTCTGCTCTTGCAACCGTCCGTACTCCATCTGAAACATAACAAAACAAAGCCGCGCGCGTGTTAGTTGAACATTAACTAGCAACCATCGGGGACTAGCGCGAACGCAGGTCCCCACTACCAGAAATTATACGCTCGAGTTACCCACATTTGGGGTAATCGCAAGGGTCAACCCAATCGAAGTGCAATGAAAGGGCCTCACCTTGAGAGGACTGCCTCCTTGATCACAGTACCTCCCGCGTCAGGTAAGTTTTTTTTGTATTTAGGTGGTCCACCAGGCGAAGTGCAATGCCCAGCAGCCATAGACACAAGATAAAGACAAAGACACAAGATAAATACGGACCACCAAGGAGAGGGAGCACCTCCATACGGAGCCGGCTCGCCAAACTACGCCGGGGAGTCGAACCCCGCCTCACCTACAGGAAAAGACGAGAACAAGAGAAACCAGTACAACCAGAAAGAAAACAGGACGACACACTCACTTAAACCACGCAGGACACAAACCAACAAACCAACATACTCACTCAAAACAAACCGCAGAAACAGGAGGACTCAAACCAGAATTAAAGGCAAAACAAAGCAGCCAACCAAAACAAATGATGCAACAAACCACCGCAAACTCAAGGACGCCGCCGCCGCACAAGAGCATCAACCCATTGAGTCTTGTCCCCAACCAGAATACGTAACTTCTTCTTAGGAAAATCAGTAGCCACAATACGCTGACGACGAAGCACAATGTCCTTTGCAATAAGACAGTACGGAAAGTTAGGTAGTTCGCTCGGGTATCCAGACCTCACACCCTCTGGAACATACAAAATAACTGGATCAGCCGAAGAAACATCACCCTCCTCAAGCACAGTAACAGCAGGGCTTGACAAGCCAGACAAAGGGGTATTCACCACTTGACCATCAGGAAAATCGTCAGCAGAAAACTGACACTGAAATTGAGATTCCTCGCCAGCAGAAACATTCACATCAGCAGAAGCAGAATCAACCACATCACCACCCGACTTCTCAATAATATCAATGAGAGGACGATCAGACACTACAGGGGGGACAACAACAGCAGAAACTCCAGCCAAAACACTCTGACTGGCCTCAGGATCACCAACGTCACCATTAACCGACTCATCACCATCTACACTAGCAGAATCCTCATCACAGGCAGAAGAAGATTCAGCATTACCAACCTCCATCTTCCCATCATCCATACCCCAATTTTCATCCGCACCATATACACCAATAGCAAACGAAGGAGTCGGAGCCAATGAGGCAGACGCAGCAGGAACAACAGGGGGACGAGCAGGAACAGAAACAGCAGCAGCTTCAACGGGACGAGCAGGAACCGAAACAGCAGCACCTTCAGCGGGACGAGCAGGAACAGAAACAGCAGCAGCTTCAGCGGGACGAGCAGGAAAAGAAACAGCAGCAGCTTCAGCGGGTGTAGGATCCTGAGAGGCCACAGAAGAACCGGACGGCGGGACAGCATCCCCAGACGACGGCACAGTATCCCAGGCACGAGGAGCATTCTTACAATTGCGAGCCAGATGGCCAGGCTGCAAACAGCGACGACATTTGCCTTTCAAAGGACAGACTTTGGAGACATGACCACTCTTGCCACAGATGTCACATTCAACGGGCTGACCACGATACCAAACTTTCACCAAAACACCGTTAACATCCAAGGAGCGCGGGATACTAGCCTTGCGGACCATACGGACAATACGAGTACCAGTAGCGACAGTATTCAGGTCAGGATAATGCTGCATAGAAACATCATGTACTTCACCAAAGGAGCTCAAAACACGGCGTAAAGCAGACGGGTTGGACTCAAACGGGTAGTGGAACACAAGCACATTCTCCATTTTAGGGCCAGGCCTCACAACACGACACTGCACATTACCAATGGCGATGGTATCAACAGACTCAACAGAACGTTTGGCATCGCTGGAACGGAACGTGACTTGAACATGGCCGCCAGGAACAAACTGGATGGACTCTACTGGAAAACGGGACGAAAACTTCGCATCCACGCACTTGGCAATGTCCACTCGACTAGCAGTCGACGGGAAACCAGCAACATTTAGGACCACAGTCCGAAGAAAAGGCACCGCCATAACGCTCAACAAAAAGTTAAGCACCACTCCGTAGGGTTACAAAGTGGATGGGCGACCAACAGCGCAGGAACACCCCCACAAGGCCCACAATCTAGCGAGAGAAAGCAGGCCTGGGGAGCACACAAGGCGCCAATAAATCTGTAAAGCAACAGGCAACTGAAGCAAAACAGTAAAGACCAAGTCTTTCAACTTTTAACGGTCTGGATACTAGCCTTAACAGGATAAACCCGCGTCAGGTAAGTATGAAATGCTTTGCGCCCCTCGACAACGGAAAAATTGCCTTACCCCTATATCCCTTGTGGTTTTTCTTTTAGTGGCCATCAGATCCGGGACTTGTCACTTCTCTGCTACCTCTACATACATCCTGTGGGGAGACAGACACACAAAGTTCTATTTCATTTCAATTCTGTTTTTTGGTTGAATATTTCTTCCCCAAGGGGAAGTGGGCCGCGCTCGGAGGTAGTGCTATACCGAGGCAACCC
>NW_028145442.1:92500-100000 GCF_977016875.1 Pavona decussata | reverse complement strand
ACTGCTTCCTTTAAAAATACTTGATAACACGCTTTAGAACTAAAAACAAAACCGGTGTTGTAGCTCCCGGTATTTAGCAAGGCCGTCAAGTTCTTAAGACAGACCTGGTAATAAGACGTGGGAGTCAATGCACTGGGGGAGGAGTTATCCCGTAAGTGGGACCACCCCTCCCTCAGGCGTGCTAACTGTGATCCTAAAAAGTACTTAAGTAAAAAGAAGGCCTTGGTGTCTGGATTATCAATGAGCGTGGAAATCAGCGACAGTTTGAGCGCTTGACTTTTAGAAACAAAATCTATGAGACCGAGACCCCCCTGTGAAAGCGGAATAGAGAGGGTTTTTCGAGCGATAGTTTCTATTTTAGAGCCCCATAGAAAGGAGAAAATCAATTTATTAAACCGTGAAACAACCCACTCGGGGGTGGGGAGAACTTTGGAGAGAAACCAAAATTTACTAGCACCGAGAATATTAATGATCAGAACTTTGCCAACTAAGGACAGCGCACGAGACTTCCAGAGGTTCAAATTGGCCTCAAGTTTGGAAAGCCGAGGCAGCCAATTGTCGGGTTCAGTGTTCACTGTACCATTGTTAAACCAGACACCCAGTATTTTCATCTTGGACACCCAAGTGAGCCCATAAGGGGCCTCTGGCTTGGAGCGCCAAGCGCCTAACCACATAGCTTCGGTCTTAGAAACATTTAATTTTGCTCCGGTGCCCGCTTCGTACTTGCGAAGCAATGTAAACAAACGATCGAGAGAGAATAAATCTTTAACTAGACAGGTGGAATCATCAGCATATTGACCGATCTTAAAGTGTTGTCCTGACGCTCCTGGTAAAAGAAAACCCTTTATGGTACTATCATGTCTAATATTAGCCGCTAAAACTTCAGCGCGTAAAATATATAAAAGCGGGGACAGGGAATCCCCCTGTCGCACACCGCGCTCGAGAAAAATTCGATCGGTAAGAAAGCCATTAACAAGAACTCGCATGGAAGCGTTATTGTATAAAACAGAAATCCATCGACGAAAGTTCTGGCCAAATCCGAAGGTTTCTAAAACTTTCATCAAGAAAGTGCGATCGACGCGGTCGAAGGCTTTTTCCTGATCTAAACTCAATAAAATACCAGTTTCGTTCGTGATGTTTACATAATCGAGCGTGTCGCGTAACAGGGATAAATTACCGAAGATAGTTCGACCGGGAACTGAACAGGTTTGGTCATTTTGGATTATAGAAGATAACACTTTAGACAAACGATTAGCAAGCGCTTTAGAACAGATTTTGTAATCAACATTGAGAAGCGAAATGGGCCGCCAATTCTTGAGATTCTTACGTTCGCCTTTTTTAAAAATTAGCCGAGTAGCACTTTCCTGCATAGAACTACTAAAAGAGCCTGTAGCGAAACTATGATCGTAAACAGCTAAGAGGTGAGGGCACAAGAGATCCCAAAATTTCGCGTAAAATTCTTTCGGCAACCCGTCCGAGCCGGGAGTTTTACCAGTTGAGAGTCCACGCATCGCATCACCGATTTCGGTCTCAAGTAATTGACCGTCACACGATAAAGAATTTAATTCAGGTAGAAAACAGTCGATTTTAGCCAAAAGGTCTGCTTGAATAGTATCATCCGTCGGTTCGGCGGAATATAAAGTTCGGTAAAAATCAACATGCGCTTGTTCTATTTCGGGCTGGGAAGCCACTTCAATGCCTGCCGCGTTAAAAATAGAGTCGATCTTGTTTTTCTGAGCGCGCTCAGATTCAAGTTTAAAGAAAAAACTAGTGGGTTTTTCCCCTTCTTCAATCCATTGAGCTCGACTTCGCACTTGGCCAGATTTCTGTTGGGACAGATTAATAGCTCGAAGCTGACTTTCTAACCGATCGATCGTGTCCTTAACCGAGTCATCACCACCTGACAACGCGCGTTTTGCTTCAATCAACAAATTAGTTATGCAAACCCGATTTCGATTCAAATTCCGAAGTTTGGTCTTACTAAAATTCTGAGACGCAAGTTTTATAGACTCTTTTAAAAAATCCCACCAGTCATGAATATTCGGAAAGGCTTTCTGATACAAGACGTGATTTTCAACAAGTTTGGAAATCATATCGCAAAAATTTTCATCTTCAAGCAAATCTAAATTTAGCCTCCAAAGGCCAGGGCCACGCCTAAAAATGTCAATCAAATTGAGCTGCAAAACAACCGAGTCGTGGTCGGAAAACACGCAAGGAAGAATTTCACATTTGACAGTTTTTGCCACTAAATCGTCCGCTATGAAAAATTTATCGAGCCGAGACCCGATAGATTTATCGGCATTAAACCAGCTACACTGGGTCTGACGCCCATGCTTTTTGCGCCAGATATCGGTTAAGCGATGTACTGTGCGCAATTCTTTCAATTCCGTAGCGAGTGTTAAATTCCCCCCGAGCTTATCAAATTCACTTTCAATGCAATTAAAATCACCTCCAATGATCTTAAGAGAGTTCGGAAAAAAATATTCATGTAAGGTATCATAAAAGCCTTTGCGATCAGTAACATTTGTGGGCGCGTAAATATTAACTAAATTAAATTTGTGTTCGCCGAGAGCGGCTAAAACACTCACTATTCTACCGGAAGAATCTCTTCGCCACTGCAAAATCTCAAAAGGAGAATTTTCCGAAACTAAAATTGCGACCCCGCCCTGTTTACCCGAAGCGGGGGACCAAAAACTCGGACCGGTCCATTTAGCGCGGAGAGAATTAATCGCCTCCGGCTTAGAAACCAAGGTTTCTTGCACAAAAATAAATTGCGAGTTAGACTGTTTTGCGAAATCAAAAACACATTTCTGCTTGGCGTCGTCGCCGAAGCCACGGATATTAAGACTAGAAATTGTAGCTGTGAATGTTAAACATTGGAAAGAGATTCTTCAGACAGAAAACACAAACAAAACTAAGGCATAACAAAATTAACTATAAGACTAATTTACTTGCGTTTCTTATGCTTCGCCGTTCGTTGGGCGAGCGGCGAATTACCACGTTTGATGCCAGGTTCTTCGGTCGGTGGGGAGGATTGTTCAGAATGTTCAGAGTTCATAGAGTTCGAGCCAGTGACTTTAACGGGTTGTGTGGGTTTCCTTAGAGGTGCGGTAGGGCCAGAAATTTTTGCCGGGGTTCGCCGATTAGACGTGGAGCCAGATGAGCTGCTCTGCGTGTTAGAAAACAAGCGCGGGGTGTGTTCGGTTTCGTCATCTGCGTCGCCGTCGGCTTCGTCTTCACGGGGCGATAAAAATTCCTCGTCAGATGGTTCAGCTGGGTCGTCTTCCATCGGATCGTCAGGACCAGTTGGATCGAGAGTTGCTTCGTCGGTAACCACAGAAAAATCACTAGGCGGAGGCGCATCATCATCGGGCGTATCATCATCGGGCGTTTCGCGATTTTCGTTGTCAGAGGGTACGGCACGGGACCAGGAGAAAGGGCAATCCTTGGCTTTGTGTTCGTCGGACCTACAAATGTTACACAGGAGAGGTTCCGGGCAATCGTTGGCGAGATGGCCGGTCTGCTCGCAGTTATAACAGATGACAGTGTGACAGGTTTTGGCAATGTGGCCGGTCTGGTGGCAATGACGGCACGTACGCGGTTGACCTTCGTAGCGAAAGTGGACAAGGGCCTTGCCGAAGCGCATGAAACTCGGGATGGGTTGTTTGATCTGGACACGGTAATGACGGACGCCATCCTGTACATTCTCCCAGCCTTCGAAACGAAACATACCACGACGGTGGGAAATCACATCACAATACTTGGAGAGACGGCTAATAATCGCGGTGTCCGGCATTTCGTGCGGCGCGTCGAAAACTTGTAAATACGTGAGCGGTCGGTCAACATCTTGGAGGGCAAACGGAGAACCACGGACACTAAGAAAACTCTTCTTCAGAAAATCATCTTTAAAGCTTTTTTGGCGGAAGGTGAGAAGAATGTCGCCGGAAGACTGTCGCTGTATACATGAAATATTAGAGCCATCAATACCAGCCTCGGACAAAGCAGAAAACACATCTTCGGCGGGCAGAAAACTTCGGGGACGAAAAAAGGCGGTCAGTGGGCGCTCTGGGATGTTGTTTTCAGGATCCACAAGTTGACCATCATCTTCTCTGCGTTCACCGCGGGTCGCCTCCGCGTAAGAGCCAGTGGCCCGAGGGCCAGAAGAATTTACACTCGTATTTTCACTTTCCTCGCAATCTACGCCATTTTGTACATCAGTGGGCGTAACTGAAGCAGACATCGTGTTATATATCGCACGCACCACGTGGGGCGCACCAAATTTGGGTAAAATCGCTTCCGAAAACTTATCGATTGAAAAAGCGCCAATCAGATACTGCACTTGATCTTAGCCAAAAGGCCGAGAAGCGATGGCGAACAAGTCCGCGGAACGAAGGGTGGTTCTTGTTCCCGAGCCTCGAGATATGGTGGCCCGAAAACTGTCGCATTTCCAGCTCCTGTTGCAATGCTGGCCCGGTTTCTGAGCTGCACACTGGGTTGTGACATTGTACTTTAACCCCCAACAGGGAAGAGACTCAACACGCCGCTGACCTACGAGCAAACTGGCAGTATTGAAAGCGACAAAGAGTCACGTCAGTTACCCGCTGACAATTTGTGTAAGAAAGTTAACAGAAAGTGATTTCGTGGAAACGAGGCCCTCGTAGGCGACTTACATACGTTGCTGATTTGCAGCTGATTCCGCGTTTCACGCGAGTTAACATGGCTAGCCACTCAAAAGAACGAAACGCGATCACTTTGTCACTTTCACGACCTACTCTAGGGAAAAAGCTAGATGTATCCTGTGACACCTTCCCTATAAAGCAGTAAATTTGCGCCCCTTTCTCTTGTCTACGACCATACCACAGGGAAAACACCGGTTCTCGTCCGATCACCGAAGTTAAGCCCTGTCGGGCGGGGTTAGTACTTGGATGGGTGACCGCCTGGGAATACCCCGTGTTGTAGGCTTTCCTTTTACGTTTTTTTGCGAGCAATCAACGATTTTGCCTTTTGCGAACGATCGATGCGGGCTTCTTGAAACAGTTCAGGGACAACATAAAAGGCCTACGATTCATTTAGACCGCAAAAAACCCATTCAAAAGCTCGAAGACTGGCGCAATGTGCGGTCCGAGTTCGTGAGCGCGCGAGAATGTTTAAATTTCGCCTATGACATCAAATTAACACTTTGTGACATCAAATTATTCGAAGCAACAATAACGGAGACGACACAAACTCGATTTGAATGAAATTCCAGCGCCTTTTAGACGTGAAAATCAAGTACACGCACGGCAAGGAAAATCAAGCAATCATTCATTGAACTACAATCAAACACAACGAACAGCGTAATCTTTCCAACGGTTATTTAATAACGGTCGGAAAGACAGAAATTTTTTGCAACGAAACGACAACTTGAAAAGCTCATTCAACTAAACAAATCCAGCAACAAGAAAATCTACTCACGATTCAGACGAACTTCTTTCTGGCAGCGCTTTGTTCGTTTGTCCCTTCCTTCCCGTATTTAACACAGCTCCACGATCGCCCGCTCGACAGCTCAGTTCATTCATTCATTTCACGCTGCAAGTATATAAAGTTGGAAAGCGTAAGTAATTGCCGTTCTCTCTTGTCGAATTCTAGGTACAGTAAAGCAACAGAAGGCCGTAAACAAAAGCAAACCTACCCTTTTTCCTTTCTTGCTTGGCAATCACATAAATCACTCGCTGCTCTGCTCTTGCAACCGTCCGTACTCCATCTGAAACATAACAAAACAAAGCCGCGCGCGTGTTAGTTGAACATTAACTAGCAACCATCGGGGACTAGCGCGAACGCAGGTCCCCACTACCAGAAATTATACGCTCGAGTTACCCACATTTGGGGTAATCGCAAGGGTCAACCCAATCGAAGTGCAATGAAAGGGCCTCACCTTGAGAGGACTGCCTCCTTGATCACAGTACCTCCCGCGTCAGGTAAGTTTTTTATGTTTAAGGCGAATGGAAGGCCCTCAGTGAGGAGTGCAATGCCTTCCAGACATACCGACTAATCCCAATGCAAAGCAAAGGGTCCACCTTAAACGGGAGGTACACCAGTACGTCAAACCTCACCGGGGGATCGAACCCCGCTCCCTACAAACATTGTTACAAAACAAACAAAAACTAAACAAGACAGGACAAATGCACTGATAAAAAACGCGAGAGGCACAACATAAACGCACTCACTCGAACACAGAAGCTTATCAGGACGACACACTCACTCAACCCACAGGAGCTTAGCAGGACGACACACCCACACCAACCTCGCAGAAGCTAAACGACACACCCACACCAACCTCGCAGAAGCTAAACAGGACGACACACCCACACCAACCTCGCAGAAGCTAAACAGGACGACACACCCACACCAACCTCGCAGAAGCTAAAACAGGACGACACACCCACTCAAGCAGAAGCAAAACAGGACGACTAATTCAAAACAACCTTACAAACAAAAGATGCAGGAATCAGTTATATCCATAACAACATCACCGACGCCCATGCACCGGCCGATTCACCATACCCTCAACCCACACACCACCTCCCACACCAGCTTTAACAAATACCATCCTTTTAGACCAATCAACTCTCAAAACTTTATTACGCCGATAAAAAGGATCCCTCGGAATAAGACGAACATTTTCCGGAACAACAACACCCTCCTCGAGCACAGTAACAACAGGGTCCGACAAAACAACTTGCGGGCCAGACAAAGGAGTATTCACAACTTGAGCATCCTGAAGACTCTCATCAACAGAAGACTGACACTGAACTTGAGATTCCTTGCCAACAGAAACATTGACATCAGCAGAAGCAGAACCAGCCACACCACCACTCGGCTTCTCAATAACATCAATGGAAGGACGAGCAGACACAGGGGGATCGACAACAGTAGAAACTCCAGCCAAAACACTCTGACTGGCCTCAGGATCACCAACGTCAGCAACACCATCACCATTCACACCCGACTCACCGCCATCTACACCAACAGAATCCTCATCACAGTCAGAAGTAGCATCACCATTACCAACCTCCATCTTCCCATCGTCCATACCCCAATTTTCATCCGCACCATACACACCGATAGCAAACGAAGGAGCCGGAGCCGACGAGGCAGACGCAGCAGGAACATCAGGGGGACGAGCAGGAACAGAAACAGCAGCGGCTTCAGCAGGTGTAGGATCCTGAGAGGCCACAGAAGAACCGGACGACGGAACAGCATCCCCAGATGACGGAACACTATCCCAGGCACGAGGAGCATTCATACAATTGCGAGCCAGATGACCGGGCTGCAAACAGCGACGACATTTACCTTTCAAAGGACAGACCTTGGAGACATGACCACTCTTGCCACAGATGTCACACTCAACCAGCTGGCCACGATACCACACTTTCACCACACAACCATTGATGTCCAACGAACGCGGAATGCTAGCCTTGCGAACCATCCGGACAAGACGGGTGCCAGTTGAAACAGTAT
>NW_028145442.1:80000-90000 GCF_977016875.1 Pavona decussata | reverse complement strand
CCTTGATCACAGTACCTCCCGCGTCAGGTAAGTTTTTTTTGTATTTTAGGTGGTCCACCAGGCGAAGTGCAATGCCCAGCAGCCATAGACACAACATAAAGACAAAGACACAAGATAAATACGGACCACCAAGGAGAGGGAGCACCTCCATACGGAGCCGGCTCGCCAAACTACGCCGGGGAGTCGAACCCCGCCTCACCTACAGGAAAAGACGAGAACAACAGAAATCAGTACAACCAGAAGCAAAACAGGACGACACACTCACTTAAACCAGGACGACACAAACCAACAAACCAACATACTCACTCAAAACAAACCGCAGAAACAGGAGGACTCAAACCAGAATTAAAGGCAAAACAAAGCAGCCAACCAAAACAAATGATGCAACAAACCACCGCAAACTCAAGGACGCCGCCGCCGTACAAGAGCATCGACCCATTGAGTCTTGTCCCCAACCTGAATACGTAACTTCTTCGTAGGAAAATCAATAGCCACAATACGCTGACGACGAAGCACAATGTCCTTTGCAATAAGACAGTACGGAAAGTTAGGTAGATCGCTCGGGTATCCAGACCTCACACCCTCTGGAACATGCAAAATAACTGGATCAGCTGAAGAAACATCACCCTCCTCAAGCACAGTAACAGCAGGGCTTGACAAGCCAGACCAAAAAGTCTTTAGTACTTGACCATCAGGAAAATCGTCCGCAGAAAACTGACACTGAAATTGAGATTCCTCGCCAGCAGAAACATTCACATCAGCAGAAGCAGAATCAACCACATCACCACCCGGCTTCTCAATAATATCAATGGGAGGACGATCAGACACTACAGGGGGGACAACAACAGCAGAAACTCCAGCCAAAACACTCTGACTGGCCTCAGGGTCACCAACGTCAACATCACCATTAACCGACTCATCACCATCTACACTAGCAGAATCCTCATCACAGGCAGAAGAAGATTCAGCATTACCAACCTCCATCTTCCCATCATCCATACCCCAATTTTCATCCGCACCATATACACCAATAGCAAACGAAGGAGTCGGAGCCAATGAGGCAGACGCAGCAGGAACATCGGGGGGACGAGCAGGAACAGAAACAGCAGCAGCGTCAGCGGGACGAGCAGGAACAGAAACAGCAGCAGCTTTAGCGGGACGAGCAGGAACAGAAACAGCAGCAGCTTCAGCGGGTGTAGGATCCTGAGAGGCCGCAGAAGAACCGGACGGCGGAACAACATCCCCAGACGACGGCACAGTATCCCAGGCACGAGGAGCATTCTTACAATTGCGAGCCAGATGGCCGGGCTGCAAACAGCGACGACATTTGCCTTTCAAAGGACAGACTTTGGAGACATGACCACTCTTGCCACAGATGTCACATTCAACGGGCTGGCCACGATACCAAACTTTCACCAAAACACCGTTAACATCCAAGGAGCGCGGGATACTAGCCTTGCGGACCATACGGACAATACGAGTACCAGTAGCGACAGTATTCAGGTCAGGATAATGCTGCATAGAAACATCATGTACTTCACCAAAGGAGCTCAAAACACGGCGTAAAGCAGACGGGTTGGACTCAAACGGGTAGTGGAACACAAGCACATTCTCCATTTTAGGGCCAGGCCTCACAACACGACACTGCACATTACCAAGGGCGATGGTATCAACAGACTCAACAGAACGTTTGGCATCACTGGAACGGAACGTGACTTGAACATGGCCGCCAGGAACAAACTGGATGGACTCTACAGGAAAATGGGACGAAAACTTGGCATCCACGCACTTGGCAATGTCCACTCGACTAGCAGTCGACGGGAAACCAGCAACATTTAGGACCACAGTCCGAAGAAAAGGCCCCGCCATAACACTCAACAAAAAGTTAAGCACCACTCCGTAGGGTTACAAAGTGGATGGGCGACCAACAGCGCAGGAACACCCCCTCAAGGCCCACAATCTAGCGAGAGAAAGCAGGCCCGGGGAGCACACAAGGCGCCAATAAATCTGTAAAGCAACAGGCAACTGAAGCAAAACAGTATAGACCAAGTCTTGCAACTTTTAACGGTCTGGATACTAGCCTTAACAGGATAAACCCGCGTCAGGTAAGTATGAAATGCTTTGCGCCCCTCGACAACGGAAAAATTGCCTTACCCCTATATCCCTTGTGGTTTTTCTTTTAGTGGCCATCAGATCCGGGACTTGTCACTTCTGTGCGCTACCTCTACATACATCCTGTGGGGAGACAGACACACAAAGTTCAATTTAATTTCAATTCTGTTTTTAGTTGAATATTTCTTCCCCAAGGGGAAGTGGGCCGCGCTCGGAGGTAGTGCTATACCGAGGCAACCCGTGGCTGGGACGAGGCAAGCCTCTTTTCCACAGCCCAGTTCCAAAAATCAGTTTAATATATGAGCTGCTCAATGAGCAGCGTATCAGATATTAAGCTGATAAGAACAGATTTTTTTTTTTCTTTAAATTGTTTTATTTCCTTTTCACAATCCTGGTTACAGTCATTTCCGGTAAGCACAGGGAGACCAGTCACCTCCAGTTATACTAGTTATGGAATACATAATTACTTAAGTCAAGTCTCTTCCGGTTTACAATGTTCAAGTCATTTCCGGTTTACAAGTCATATCCGGTCTACTTTTTCTACTTTTCCGGTTTTAGCGATTCACTTCCGGTTTTTGTCTACTGTCATATCCGGTTTACAATAGCGGTTTTCCGGTTTATACTACCGGAAACACATTTTTACAAAAGCGTAGAGAAAGAGGAGAGTACGAGGGCTTATTTTAGCGTTACAACTAACTGGTCGTTTTCGACCGTACAAATTTTATCATGACACCACAAAGCGGAGAATTTCATTCGCGTCATTCTGGAAAAATCAACATTTAGCCGCGTTGTGATGTCATTGCGAATATAGTGGACAATGGCCCAAGAGGTTTCGGTGCCATTGTGAAAAGTTGCTTTATTGCGGAAGTACCAAATACCGTAAAGGATTGTCTTAATCAGATAGCGTGCGGTCGCACTGTCTTTATCATTCGCGCAAAGTCCTTTATAGAAGAAGACCGTGTTGACATTAGGCAAAAAGGTGAGGCCAAGGAGGGCGGAAAGAAGTGGGCAGAAAACCGCCCACACCCCCTTAGCTCTACTACAGTTAAGGAAGCAGTGATCTATTGTTTCTTTCCTGGTACACACCGCGCATCGGTTAGAATTGATATAGCCCCAAGTGTGTAAGGAATCTCGTACTTTAACTCCGCGTAGAGTAATCAACCAGGCCAAATCGTTCTTAAAATTCTCACACCGGCCTTCACGAACGAGGGGCCAGTGCGTAGGCAGGTCCAAATGGAAATTAAGATATGGGGCCCACCTATACGGAAGGGTGGGCGCGGATACTGCTTCCTTTAAAAATACTTGATAACACGCTTTAGAACTAAAAACAAAACCGGTGTTGTAGCTCCCGGTATTTAGCAAGGCCGTCAAGTTCTTAAGACAGACCTGGTAATAAGACGTGGGAGTCAATGCACTGGGGGAGGAGTTATCCCGTAAGTGGGACCACCCCTCCCTCAGGCGTGCTAACTGTGATCCTAAAAAGTACTTAAGTAAAAAGAAGGCCTTGGTGTCTGGATTATCAATGAGCGTGGAAATCAGCGACAGTTTGAGCGCTTGACTTTTAGAAACAAAATCTATGAGACCGAGACCCCCCTGTGAAAGCGGAATAGAGAGGGTTTTTCGAGCGATAGTTTCTATTTTAGAGCCCCATAGAAAGGAGAAAATCAATTTATTAAACCGTGAAACAACCCACTCGGGGGTGGGGAGAACTTTGGAGAGAAACCAAAATTTACTAGCACCGAGAATATTAATGATCAGAACTTTGCCAACTAAGGACAGCGCACGAGACTTCCAGAGGTTCAAATTGGCCTCAAGTTTGGAAAGCCGAGGCAGCCAATTGTCGGGTTCAGTGTTCACTGTACCATTGTTAAACCAGACACCCAGTATTTTCATCTTGGACACCCAAGTGAGCCCATAAGGGGCCTCTGGCTTGGAGCGCCAAGCGCCTAACCACATAGCTTCGGTCTTAGAAACATTTAATTTTGCTCCGGTGCCCGCTTCGTACTTGCGAAGCAATGTAAACAAACGATCGAGAGAGAATAAATCTTTAACTAGACAGGTGGAATCGTCAGCATATTGACCGATCTTAAAGTGTTGTCCTGACGCTCCTGGTAAAAGAAAACCCTTTATGGTACTATCATGTCTAATATTAGCCGCTAAAACTTCAGCGCGTAAAATATATAAAAGCGGGGACAGGGAATCCCCCTGTCGCACACCGCGCTCGAGAAAAATTCGATCGGTAAGAAAGCCATTAACAAGAACTCGCATGGAAGCGTTATTGTATAAAACAGAAATCCATCGACGAAAGTTCTGGCCAAATCCGAAGGTTTCTAAAACTTTCATCAAGAAAGTGCGATCGACGCGGTCGAAGGCTTTTTCCTGATCTAAACTCAATAAAATACCAGTTTCGTTCGTGATGTTTACATAATCGAGCGTGTCGCGTAACAGGGATAAATTACCGAAGATAGTTCGACCGGGAACTGAACAGGTTTGGTCATTTTGGATTATAGAAGATAACACTTTAGACAAACGATTAGCAAGCGCTTTAGAACAGATTTTGTAATCAACATTGAGAAGCGAAATGGGCCGCCAATTCTTGAGATTCTTACGTTCGCCTTTTTTAAAAATTAGCCGAGTAGCACTTTCCTGCATAGAACTACTAAAAGAGCCTGTAGCGAAACTATGATCGTAAACAGCTAAGAGGTGAGGGCACAAGAGATCCCAAAATTTCGCGTAAAATTCTTTCGGCAACCCGTCCGAGCCGGGAGTTTTACCAGTTGAGAGTCCACGCATCGCATCACCGATTTCGGTCTCAAGTAATTGACCGTCACACGATAAAGAATTTAATTCAGGTAGAAAACAGTCGATTTTAGCCAAAAGGTCTGCTTGAATAGTATCATCCGTCGGTTCGGCGGAATATAAAGTTCGGTAAAAATCAACATGCGCTTGTTCTATTTCGGGCTGGGAAGCCACTTCAATGCCTGCCGCGTTAAAAATAGAGTCGATCTTGTTTTTCTGAGCGCGCTCAGATTCAAGTTTAAAGAAAAAACTAGTGGGTTTTTCCCCTTCTTCAATCCATTGAGCTCGACTTCGCACTTGGCCAGATTTCTGTTGGGACAGATTAATAGCTCGAAGCTGACTTTCTAACCGATCGATCGTGTCCTTAACCGAGTCATCACCACCTGACAACGCGCGTTTTGCTTCAATCAACAAATTAGTTATGCAAACCCGATTTCGATTCAAATTCCGAAGTTTGGTCTTACTAAAATTCTGAGACGCAAGTTTTATAGACTCTTTTAAAAAATCCCACCAGTCATGAATATTCGGAAAGGCTTTCTGATACAAGACGTGATTTTCAACAAGTTTGGAAATCATATCGCAAAAATTTTCATCTTCAAGCAAATCTAAATTTAGCCTCCAAAGGCCAGGGCCACGCCTAAAAATGTCAATCAAATTGAGCTGCAAAACAACCGAGTCGTGGTCGGAAAACACGCAAGGAAGAATTTCACATTTGACAGTTTTTGCCACTAAATCGTCCGCTATGAAAAATTTATCGAGCCGAGACCCGATAGATTTATCGGCATTAAACCAGCTACACTGGGTCTGACGCCCATGCTTTTTGCGCCAGATATCGGTTAAGCGATGTACTGTGCGCAATTCTTTCAATTCCGTAGCGAGTGTTAAATTCCCCCCGAGCTTATCAAATTCACTTTCAATGCAATTAAAATCACCTCCAATGATCTTAAGAGAGTTCGGAAAAAAATATTCATGTAAGGTATCATAAAAGCCTTTGCGATCAGTAACATTTGTGGGCGCGTAAATATTAACTAAATTAAATTTGTGTTCGCCGAGAGCGGCTAAAACACTCACTATTCTACCGGAAGAATCTCTTCGCCACTGCAAAATCTCAAAAGGAGAATTTTCCGAAACTAAAATTGCGACCCCGCCCTGTTTACCCGAAGCGGGGGACCAAAAACTCGGACCGGTCCATTTAGCGCGGAGAGAATTAATCGCCTCCGGCTTAGAAACCAAGGTTTCTTGCACAAAAATAAATTGCGAGTTAGACTGTTTTGCGAAATCAAAAACACATTTCTGCTTGGCGTCGTCGCCGAAGCCACGGATATTAAGACTAGAAATTGTAGCTGTGAATGTTAAACATTGGAAAGAGATTCTTCAGACAGAAAACACAAACAAAACTAAGGCATAACAAAATTAACTATAAGACTAATTTACTTGCGTTTCTTATGCTTCGCCGTTCGTTGGGCGAGCGGCGAATTACCACGTTTGATGCCAGGTTCTTCGGTCGGTGGGGAGGATTGTTCAGAATGTTCAGAGTTCATAGAGTTCGAGCCAGTGACTTTAACGGGTTGTGTGGGTTTCCTTAGAGGTGCGGTAGGGCCAGAAATTTTTGCCGGGGTTCGCCGATTAGACGTGGAGCCAGATGAGCTGCTCTGCGTGTTAGAAAACAAGCGCGGGGTGTGTTCGGTTTCGTCATCTGCGTCGCCGTCGGCTTCGTCTTCACGGGGCGATAAAAATTCCTCGTCAGATGGTTCAGCTGGGTCGTCTTCCATCGGATCGTCAGGACCAGTTGGATCGAGAGTTGCTTCGTCGGTAACCACAGAAAAATCACTAGGCGGAGGCGCATCATCATCGGGCGTATCATCATCGGGCGTTTCGCGATTTTCGTTGTCAGAGGGTACGGCACGGGACCAGGAGAAAGGGCAATCCTTGGCTTTGTGTTCGTCGGACCTACAAATGTTACACAGGAGAGGTTCCGGGCAATCGTTGGCGAGATGGCCGGTCTGCTCGCAGTTATAACAGATGACAGTGTGACAGGTTTTGGCAATGTGGCCGGTCTGGTGGCAATGACGGCACGTACGCGGTTGACCTTCGTAGCGAAAGTGGACAAGGGCCTTGCCGAAGCGCATGAAACTCGGGATGGGTTGTTTGATCTGGACACGGTAATGACGGACGCCATCCTGTACATTCTCCCAGCCTTCGAAACGAAACATACCACGACGGTGGGAAATCACATCACAATACTTGGAGAGACGGCTAATAATCGCGGTGTCCGGCATTTCGTGCGGCGCGTCGAAAACTTGTAAATACGTGAGCGGTCGGTCAACATCTTGGAGGGCAAACGGAGAACCACGGACACTAAGAAAACTCTTCTTCAGAAAATCATCTTTAAAGCTTTTTTGGCGGAAGGTGAGAAGAATGTCGCCGGAAGACTGTCGCTGTATACATGAAATATTAGAGCCATCAATACCAGCCTCGGACAAAGCAGAAAACACATCTTCGGCGGGCAGAAAACTTCGGGGACGAAAAAAGGCGGTCAGTGGGCGCTCTGGGATGTTGTTTTCAGGATCCACAAGTTGACCATCATCTTCTCTGCGTTCACCGCGGGTCGCCTCCGCGTAAGAGCCAGTGGCCCGAGGGCCAGAAGAATTTACACTCGTATTTTCACTTTCCTCGCAATCTACGCCATTTTGTACATCAGTGGGCGTAACTGAAGCAGACATCGTGTTATATATCGCACGCACCACGTGGGGCGCACCAAATTTGGGTAAAATCGCTTCCGAAAACTTATCGATTGAAAAAGCGCCAATCAGATACTGCACTTGATCTTAGCCAAAAGGCCGAGAAGCGATGGCGAACAAGTCCGCGGAACGAAGGGTGGTTCTTGTTCCCGAGCCTCGAGATATGGTGGCCCGAAAACTGTCGCATTTCCAGCTCCTGTTGCAATGCTGGCCCGGTTTCTGAGCTGCACACTGGGTTGTGACATTGTACTTTAACCCCCAACAGGGAAGAGACTCAACACGCCGCTGACCTACGAGCAAACTGGCAGTATTGAAAGCGACAAAGAGTCACGTCAGTTACCCGCTGACAATTTGTGTAAGAAAGTTAACAGAAAGTGATTTCGTGGAAACGAGGCCCTCGTAGGCGACTTACATACGTTGCTGATTTGCAGCTGATTCCGCGTTTCACGCGAGTTAACATGGCTAGCCACTCAAAAGAACGAAACGCGATCACTTTGTCACTTTCACGACCTACTCTAGGGAAAAAGCTAGATGTATCCTGTGACACCTTCCCTATAAAGCAGTAAATTTGCGCCCCTTTCTCTTGTCTACGACCATACCACAGGGAAAACACCGGTTCTCGTCCGATCACCGAAGTTAAGCCCTGTCGGGCGGGGTTAGTACTTGGATGGGTGACCGCCTGGGAATACCCCGTGTTGTAGGCTTTCCTTTTACGTTTTTTTGCGAGCAATCAACGATTTTGCCTTTTGCGAACGATCGATGCGGGCTTCTTGAAACAGTTCAGGGACAACATAAAAGGCCTACGATTCATTTAGACCGCAAAAAACCCATTCAAAAGCTCGAAGACTGGCGCAATGTGCGGTCCGAGTTCGTGAGCGCGCGAGAATGTTTAAATTTCGCCTATGACATCAAATTAACACTTTGTGACATCAAATTATTCGAAGCAACAATAACGGAGACGACACAAACTCGATTTGAATGAAATTCCAGCGCCTTTTAGACGTGAAAATCAAGTACACGCACGGCAAGGAAAATCAAGCAATCATTCATTGAACTACAATCAAACACAACGAACAGCGTAATCTTTCCAACGGTTATTTAATAACGGTCGGAAAGACAGAAATTTTTTGCAACGAAACGACAACTTGAAAAGCTCATTCAACTAAACAAATCCAGCAACAAGAAAATCTACTCACGATTCAGACGAACTTCTTTCTGGCAGCGCTTTGTTCGTTTGTCCCTTCCTTCCCGTATTTAACACAGCTCCACGATCGCCCGCTCGACAGCTCAGTTCATTCATTCATTTCACGCTGCAAGTATATAAAGTTGGAAAGCGTAAGTAATTGCCGTTCTCTCTTGTCGAATTCTAGGTACAGTAAAGCAACAGAAGGCCGTAAACAAAAGCAAACCTACCCTTTTTCCTTTCTTGCTTGGCAATCACATAAATCACTCGCTGCTCTGCTCTTGCAACCGTCCGTACTCCATCTGAAACATAACAAAACAAAGCCGCGCGCGTGTTAGTTGAACATTAACTAGCAACCATCGGGGACTAGCGCGAACGCAGGTCCCCACTACCAGAAATTATACGCTCGAGTTACCCACATTTGGGGTAATCGCAAGGGTCAACCCAATCGAAGTGCAATGAAAGGGCCTCACCTTGAGAGGACTGCCTCCTTGATCACAGTACCTCCCGCGTCAGGTAAGTTTTTTATGTTTAAGGCGAATGGAAGGCCCTCAGTGAGGAGTGCAATGCCTTCCAGACATACCGACTAATCCCAATGCAAAGCAAAGGGTCCACCTTAAACGGGAGGTACACCAGTACGTCAAACCTCACCGGGGGATCGAACCCCGCTCCCTACAAACATTGTTACAAAACAAACAAAAACTAAACAAGACAGGACAAATGCACTGATAAAAAACGCGAGAGGCACAACATAAACGCACTCACTCGAACACAGAAGCTTATCAGGACGACACACTCACTCAACCCACAGGAGCTTAGCAGGACGACACACCCACACCAACCTCGCAGAAGCTAAACGACACACCCACACCAACCTCGCAGAAGCTAAACAGGACGACACACCCACACCAACCTCGCAGAAGCTAAACAGGACGACACACCCACACCAACCTCGCAGAAGCTAAAACAGGACGACACACCCACTCAAGCAGAAGCAAAACAGGACGACTAATTCAAAACAACCTTACAAACAAAAGATGCAGGAATCAGTTATATCCATAACAACATCACCGACGCCCATGCACCGGCCGATTCACCATACCCTCAACCCACACACCACCTCCCACACCAGCTTTAACAAATACCATCCTTTTAGACCAATCAA
>NW_028145442.1:70000-75000 GCF_977016875.1 Pavona decussata | reverse complement strand
GACGGGTTGGACTCAAACGGGTAGTGGAACACAAGCACATTCTCCATTTTAGGGCCAGGCCTCACAACACGACACTGCACATTACCAAGGGCGATGGTATCAACAGACTCAACAGAACGTTTGGCATCACTGGAACGGAACGTGACTTGAACATGGCCGCCAGGAACAAACTGGATGGACTCTACAGGAAAATGGGACGAAAACTTGGCATCCACGCACTTGGCAATGTCCACTCGACTAGCAGTCGACGGGAAACCAGCAACATTTAGGACCACAGTCCGAAGAAAAGGCCCCGCCATAACACTCAACAAAAAGTTAAGCACCACTCCGTAGGGTTACAAAGTGGATGGGCGACCAACAGCGCAGGAACACCCCCTCAAGGCCCACAATCTAGCGAGAGAAAGCAGGCCCGGGGAGCACACAAGGCGCCAATAAATCTGTAAAGCAACAGGCAACTGAAGCAAAACAGTATAGACCAAGTCTTGCAACTTTTAACGGTCTGGATACTAGCCTTAACAGGATAAACCCGCGTCAGGTAAGTATGAAATGCTTTGCGCCCCTCGACAACGGAAAAATTGCCTTACCCCTATATCCCTTGTGGTTTTTCTTTTAGTGGCCATCAGATCCGGGACTTGTCACTTCTGTGCGCTACCTCTACATACATCCTGTGGGGAGACAGACACACAAAGTTCAATTTAATTTCAATTCTGTTTTTAGTTGAATATTTCTTCCCCAAGGGGAAGTGGGCCGCGCTCGGAGGTAGTGCTATACCGAGGCAACCCGTGGCTGGGACGAGGCAAGCCTCTTTTCCACAGCCCAGTTCCAAAAATCAGTTTAATATATGAGCTGCTCAATGAGCAGCGTATCAGATATTAAGCTGATAAGAACAGATTTTTTTTTTTCTTTAAATTGTTTTATTTCCTTTTCACAATCCTGGTTACAGTCATTTCCGGTAAGCACAGGGAGACCAGTCACCTCCAGTTATACTAGTTATGGAATACATAATTACTTAAGTCAAGTCTCTTCCGGTTTACAATGTTCAAGTCATTTCCGGTTTACAAGTCATATCCGGTCTACTTTTTCTACTTTTCCGGTTTTAGCGATTCACTTCCGGTTTTTGTCTACTGTCATATCCGGTTTACAATAGCGGTTTTCCGGTTTATACTACCGGAAACACATTTTTACAAAAGCGTAGAGAAAGAGGAGAGTACGAGGGCTTATTTTAGCGTTACAACTAACTGGTCGTTTTCGACCGTACAAATTTTATCATGACACCACAAAGCGGAGAATTTCATTCGCGTCATTCTGGAAAAATCAACATTTAGCCGCGTTGTGATGTCATTGCGAATATAGTGGACAATGGCCCGAGAGGTTTCGGTGCCATTGTGAAAAGTTGCTTTATTGCGGAAGTACCAAATACCGTAAAGGATTGTCTTAATCAGATAGCGTGCGGTCGCACTGTCTTTATCATTCGCGCAAAGTCCTTTATAGAAGAAGACCGTGTTGACATTAGGCAAAAAGGTGAGGCCAAGGAGGGCGGAAAGAAGTGGGCAGAAAACCGCCCACACCCCCTTAGCTCTACTACAGTTAAGGAAGCAGTGATCTATTGTTTCTTTCCTGGTACACACCGCGCATCGGTTAGAATTGATATAGCCCCAAGTGTGTAAGGAATCTCGTACTTTAACTCCGCGTAGAGTAATCAACCAGGCCAAATCGTTCTTAAAATTCTCACACCGGCCTTCACGAACGAGGGGCCAGTGCGTAGGCAGGTCCAAATGGAAATTAAGATATGGGGCCCACCTATACGGAAGGGTGGGCGCGGATACTGCTTCCTTTAAAAATACTTGATAACACGCTTTAGAACTAAAAACAAAACCGGTGTTGTAGCTCCCGGTATTTAGCAAGGCCGTCAAGTTCTTAAGACAGACCTGGTAATAAGACGTGGGAGTCAATGCACTGGGGGAGGAGTTATCCCGTAAGTGGGACCACCCCTCCCTCAGGCGTGCTAACTGTGATCCTAAAAAGTACTTAAGTAAAAAGAAGGCCTTGGTGTCTGGATTATCAATGAGCGTGGAAATCAGCGACAGTTTGAGCGCTTGACTTTTAGAAACAAAATCTATGAGACCGAGACCCCCCTGTGAAAGCGGAATAGAGAGGGTTTTTCGAGCGATAGTTTCTATTTTAGAGCCCCATAGAAAGGAGAAAATCAATTTATTAAACCGTGAAACAACCCACTCGGGGGTGGGGAGAACTTTGGAGAGAAACCAAAATTTACTAGCACCGAGAATATTAATGATCAGAACTTTGCCAACTAAGGACAGCGCACGAGACTTCCAGAGGTTCAAATTGGCCTCAAGTTTGGAAAGCCGAGGCAGCCAATTGTCGGGTTCAGTGTTCACTGTACCATTGTTAAACCAGACACCCAGTATTTTCATCTTGGACACCCAAGTGAGCCCATAAGGGGCCTCTGGCTTGGAGCGCCAAGCGCCTAACCACATAGCTTCGGTCTTAGAAACATTTAATTTTGCTCCGGTGCCCGCTTCGTACTTGCGAAGCAATGTAAACAAACGATCGAGAGAGAATAAATCTTTAACTAGACAGGTGGAATCGTCAGCATATTGACCGATCTTAAAGTGTTGTCCTGACGCTCCTGGTAAAAGAAAACCCTTTATGGTACTATCATGTCTAATATTAGCCGCTAAAACTTCAGCGCATAAAATATATAAAAGCGGGGACAGGGAATCCCCCTGTCGCACACCGCGCTCGAGAAAAATTCGATCGGTAAGAAAGCCATTAACAAGAACTCGCATGGAAGCGTTATTGTATAAAACAGAAATCCATCGACGAAAGTTCTGGCCAAATCCGAAGGTTTCTAAAACTTTCATCAAGAAAGTGCGATCGACGCGGTCGAAGGCTTTTTCCTGATCTAAACTCAATAAAATACCAGTTTCGTTCGTGATGTTTACATAATCGAGCGTGTCGCGTAACAGGGATAAATTACCGAAGATAGTTCGACCGGGAACTGAACAGGTTTGGTCATTTTGGATTATAGAAGATAACACTTTAGACAAACGATTAGCAAGCGCTTTAGAACAGATTTTGTAATCAACATTGAGAAGCGAAATGGGCCGCCAATTCTTGAGATTCTTACGTTCGCCTTTTTTAAAAATTAGCCGAGTAGCACTTTCCTGCATAGAACTACTAAAAGAGCCTGTAGCGAAACTATGATCGTAAACAGCTAAGAGGTGAGGGCACAAGAGATCCCAAAATTTCGCGTAAAATTCTTTCGGCAACCCGTCCGAGCCGGGAGTTTTACCAGTTGAGAGTCCACGCATCGCATCACCGATTTCGGTCTCAAGTAATTGACCGTCACACGATAAAGAATTTAATTCAGGTAGAAAACAGTCGATTTTAGCCAAAAGGTCTGCTTGAATAGTATCATCCGTCGGTTCGGCGGAATATAAAGTTCGGTAAAAATCAACATGCGCTTGTTCTATTTCGGGCTGGGAAGCCACTTCAATGCCTGCCGCGTTAAAAATAGAGTCGATCTTGTTTTTCTGAGCGCGCTCAGATTCAAGTTTAAAGAAAAAACTAGTGGGTTTTTCCCCTTCTTCAATCCATTGAGCTCGACTTCGCACTTGGCCAGATTTCTGTTGGGACAGATTAATAGCTCGAAGCTGACTTTCTAACCGATCGATCGTGTCCTTAACCGAGTCATCACCACCTGACAACGCGCGTTTTGCTTCAATCAACAAATTAGTTATGCAAACCCGATTTCGATTCAAATTCCGAAGTTTGGTCTTACTAAAATTCTGAGACGCAAGTTTTATAGACTCTTTTAAAAAATCCCACCAGTCATGAATATTCGGAAAGGCTTTCTGATACAAGACGTGATTTTCAACAAGTTTGGAAATCATATCGCAAAAATTTTCATCTTCAAGCAAATCTAAATTTAGCCTCCAAAGGCCAGGGCCACGCCTAAAAATGTCAATCAAATTGAGCTGCAAAACAACCGAGTCGTGGTCGGAAAACACGCAAGGAAGAATTTCACATTTGACAGTTTTTGCCACTAAATCGTCCGCTATGAAAAATTTATCGAGCCGAGACCCGATAGATTTATCGGCATTAAACCAGCTACACTGGGTCTGACGCCCATGCTTTTTGCGCCAGATATCGGTTAAGCGATGTACTGTGCGCAATTCTTTCAATTCCGTAGCGAGTGTTAAATTCCCCCCGAGCTTATCAAATTCACTTTCAATGCAATTAAAATCACCTCCAATGATCT
The DNA here is from genome assembly GCF_977016875.1 of Pavona decussata. Taxonomy (NCBI): domain Eukaryota; kingdom Metazoa; phylum Cnidaria; class Anthozoa; order Scleractinia; family Agariciidae; genus Pavona; species Pavona decussata. The sequence goes on along the minus strand of NW_028145442.1, from coordinate 70,715 downwards.
TAAGAGAGTTCGGAAAAAAATATTCATGTAAGGTATCATAAAAGCCTTTGCGATCAGTAACATTTGTGGGCGCGTAAATATTAACTAAATTAAATTTGTGTTCGCCGAGAGCGGCTAAAACACTCACTATTCTACCGGAAGAATCTCTTCGCCACTGCAAAATCTCAAAAGGAGAATTTTCCGAAACTAAAATTGCGACCCCGCCCTGTTTACCCGAAGCGGGGGACCAAAAACTCGGACCGGTCCATTTAGCGCGGAGAGAATTAATCGCCTCCGGCTTAGAAACCAAGGTTTCTTGCACAAAAATAAATTGCGAGTTAGACTGTTTTGCGAAATCAAAAACACATTTCTGCTTGGCGTCGTCGCCGAAGCCACGGATATTAAGACTAGAAATTGTAGCTGTGAATGTTAAACATTGGAAAGAGATTCTTCAGACAGAAAACACAAACAAAACTAAGGCATAACAAAATTAACTATAAGACTAATTTACTTGCGTTTCTTATGCTTCGCCGTTCGTTGGGCGAGCGGCGAATTACCACGTTTGATGCCAGGTTCTTCGGTCGGTGGGGAGGATTGTTCAGAATGTTCAGAGTTCATAGAGTTCGAGCCAGTGACTTTAACGGGTTGTGTGGGTTTCCTTAGAGGTGCGGTAGGGCCAGAAATTTTTGCCGGGGTTCGCCGATTAGACGTGGAGCCAGATGAGCTGCTCTGCGTG
>NW_028145442.1:55000-65000 GCF_977016875.1 Pavona decussata | reverse complement strand
TCGCCTATGACATCAAATTAACACTTTGTGACATCAAATTATTCGAAGCAACAACAACGGAGACGACACAAACTCGATTTGAATGAAATTCCAGCACCTTTTAGACGTGAAAATCAAGTACACGGCAAGGAAAATCAAGCAATCATTCATTTAACTACAATCAAACACAACGAACAGCGTAATCTTTCCAACGGTTATTTAATAACGGTCGGAAATCAGCGCGCGGAGACAGCAATTTTTTTGCAACGAAACGACAACTTGAAAAGCTCATTCAACTAAACAAATCCAGCAACAAGAAAATCTACTCACGATTTAGACGAACTTCTTTCTGGCAGCGCTTTGTTCGTTTGTTCCTTCCTTCTCGTATTTAACACAGCTCCACGATCGCCCGCTCGACAGCTCAGTTCATTCATTCATTTCACGCTGCAAGTATATAACGTTGGAAAGCGTAAGTAATTGCCGTTCTCTCTTGTCGAATTCTAGGTACAGTAAAGCAACAGAAGGCCGTAAACAAAAGCAAACCTACCCTTTTTTCCTTTCTTGCTTGGCAATCACATAAATCACTCGCTGCTCTGCTCTTGCAACCGTCCGTACTCCATCTGAAACATAACAAAACAAAGCCGCGCGCGTGTTAGTTGAACATTAACTAGCAACCATCGGGGACTAGCGCGAACGCAGGTCCCCACTACCAGAAATTATACGCTCGAGTTACCCACATTTGGGGTAATCGCAAGGGTCAACCCAATCGAAGTGCAATGAAAGGGCCTCACCTTGAGAGGACTGCCTCCTTGATCACAGTACCTCCCGCGTCAGGTAAGTTTTTTTGTGTTTAAGGTGAATGGCCAGGCCCCCAGTGGGGTGGAGTGCAATGCCTGCCAGACAATACCGAATTATCCCAACGAGCAAATCGAACGAAGGGTTCACCTTAAACGGGAGGTGCACCAGCACGTCAAACTCACCGGGGGATCGAACCCCGCTCCCTACAAACATTGTTACAAGACAAACACAAACTAAACAAGACAGAACAAATCAACAAATAAAAACGCGAGAGGCACAACATGAACACACTCGCTCAAACACAGAAGCATAACAGGACGACACACTCACTCAACCAAACCGCCAACAAAACCAAACGACCACGACGACATCAACAACACCGCCCAAAACAACAGACCACGATGACAAAATAAACACCACTTGAGGACAGTACAACCAATCAAGGCGACCGTCCAAAGGACAAATCCAAAAAATACACACACTCAGGCAAGCCCAGTACAACCAACAAACCGCCAACAAAACCAAACGACCACGACGACATCAACGACACCGACCAAAACAACAGACCACGACGACATCAACGACGCCGCTCCACAATACCATCAACCCATTTGCTCCCGGAACCAACTTGAACACGAACTTTCCTCCTACGCCAATCAACAGACAAGATTTGCTGACGACGATACAAAAACTCCCTCGGAATAAGACGAACACCATCCCGAACATTAATACCCTCCTCAATCACAGTAACAACAGGGTCAGACAAAGCCTGCGAGTCAGACAAAGGAGTATTTACCACTTGACCATCTTGAAAACTCGCCGAATTCGGGGAGTAAGGCGTATAACACCACCGCAAAGTATCAATGTCAACAGGAGAACGATCAGGCTCACCAGGGGGATCAACAACAGGGGAAGCCTCGGCCAAAACACTCTGACTGGCATCAGCATTAGCTCCACCAGCTGCACCGGCCACGCCAGCTGCACTAACAGGACCAACCGCAGCACTATTCTCATCCGCCACACCAGCAACAGAACCAACCGCAGCAGCATTCTCACCCGCCACACCAGCAACCTCACTAACATCAGACGCGACAGAAGCACCATCATCTCCAACCACACTACTGGCAGGAGTATCATCCACACCACTGACCTCGCCAGCAGAAGCATCGTCCATACCACTGACCTCACCATCAGTAGAAGCGGCAGGAGCATACTCAATCTCACCAACATCATCCGCGGAGGGGCGAACAGGAACGTAAGGAACAGGAACGTAAGAAGGAACAGAGGCAGCAGCAGCTTCAGCCGGAGTAGGATCTGCCGAGGCAGCCAACTGAACAGAACCCCAAGCACGAGGAGCATTCTTACAATTTCTTGCCAAATGGCCAGACTGCAGACAGCGGCGACATTTACCCCTAAGGGGACAGTCCTTCGAGACATGACCACTCTTGTTACAGATATCGCACTCAACGGGTTGACCACGGTACCAGATTTTAACCAGAGAACCATCAATATCCAAGGAACGCGGGATACGGGACTTACGGACCATTCGAACAATACGAGTGCCAGTAGAAACAGTACTTAAATCCGGATAGTGCTGCATACTAACATCATGGACTTCACCAAAGGAACTCAAGACACGACGAAGAGCAGACGGATGAGACTCGAACGGATAATGGAACACCAAAACATTCTCCATCCTGGGGCCAGGTCTAACGACACGACACTGGACACTACCAACAGCAATAGAATCAGCAGACTCAACAGATAACTTGCCAGCACTGGAGACAAAGGTCACTTGGACATTACCACCAGGCACAAACTGGATGGACTCCACGGGGAAACGCGAATCAAACTTAGCATGAATACACTTTGCAATGTCAACACGACTCGCAGCAGACGGAAATTCAGTAACATTCAGAACCACGGTCCGCTGAAAAGGGCCCGACATCATGCTTAATAAGAAGTTAAGCACCACTCCGTATGGTCACCAAAACGGATGGGTGACCAAACACGTGTATAGCGAAAAAACGCCCAACAGACGCCAAAACGCCCACTTCGCCTGATTTGGGGACCAAAAAACCTTACCACAAAATGATAGGGCCTCCGGCCATACTCCCGCGTCAGGTAAGTATGAAATGCTTTGCGCCCCTCGACAACGGAAAAATTGCCTTACCCCTATATCCCTTGTGGTTTTTCTTTTAGTGGCCATCAGATCCGGGACTTGTCACTTCTCTGCGCTACCTCTACATACATCCTGTGGGGAGACAGACACACAAAGTTCAATTTCATTTCAATTCTGTTTTTTAGTTGAATATTTCTTCCCCAAGGGGAAGTGGGCCGCGCTCGGAGGTAGTGCTATACCGAGGCAACCCGTGGCTGGGACGAGGCAAGCCTCTTTTCCACAGCCCAGTTCCAAAAATCAGTTTAATATATGAGCTCCTCAATGAGCAGCGTATCAGATATTAAGCTGATAAGAACAGATACTACACTTGATCTTAGCCAAAAGGCCGAGAAGCGATGGCGAACAAGTCCGCGGAACGAAGGTTGGTTCTTGTTCCCTAGCCTCGAGATATGGTGGCCCGAAAACTGTCGCATTTCCAGCTCCTGTTGCAATGCTGGCCCGGTTTCTGAGCTGCACGCTGGGTTGTGACATTGTACTTTAACCCCCAACAGGGAAGAGACTCAACACGCCGCTGACCTACGAGCAAACTGGCAGTATTGAAAGCGACAAAGAGTCACGTCAGTTACCCGCTGACAATTTGTGTAAGAAAGTTAACAGAAAGTGATTTCGTGGAAACGAGGCCCTCGTAGGCGACTTACATACGTTGCTGATTTGCAGCTGATTCCGCGTTTCACGCGAGTTAACATGGCTAGCCACTCAAAAGAACGAAACGCGATCACTTTGTCACTTTCACGACCTACTCTAGGGAAAAAGCTAGATGTATCCTGTGACACCTTCCCTATAAAGCAGTAAATTTGCGCCCCTTTCTCTTGTCTACGACCATACCACAGGGAAAACACCGGTTCTCGTCCGATCACCGAAGTTAAGCCCTGTCGGGCGGGGTTAGTACTTGGATGGGTGACCGCCTGGGAATACCCCGTGTTGTAGGCTTTCCTTTTACGTTTCTTTGCGAGCAATCAACGATTTTGCCTTTTGCGAACGATCGATGCGGGCTTCTTGAAACAGTTCAGGGACAACATAAAAGGCCTACGATTCATTTAGACCGCAAAAAACCCATTCAAAAGCTCGAAGACTGGCGCAATGTGCGGTCCGAGTTCGTGAGCGCGCGAGAATGTTTAAATTTCGCCTATGACATCAAATTAACACTTTGTGACATCAAATTATTCGAAGCAACAATAACGGAGACGACACAAACTCGATTTGAATGAAATTCCAGCGCCTTTTAGACGTGAAAATCAAGTACACGGCAAGGAAAATCAAGCAATCATTCATTGAACTACAATCAAACACAACAAACAGCGTAATCTTTCCAACGGTTATTTAATAACGGTCGGAAAGACAGAAATTTTTTGCAACGAAACGACAACTTGAAAAGCTCATTCAACTAAACAAATCCAGCAACAAGAAAATCTACTCACGATTCAGACGAACTTCTTTCTGGCAGCGCTTTGTTCGTTTGTCCCTTCCTTCCCGTATTTAACACAGCTCCACGATCGCCCGCTCGACAGCTCAGTTCATTCATTCATTTCACGCTGCAAGTATATAAAGTTGGAAAGCGTAAGTAATTGCCGTTCTCTCTTGTCGAATTCTAGGTACAGTAAAGCAACAGAAGGCCGTAAACAAAAGCAAACCTACCCTTTTTCCTTTCTTGCTTGGCAATCACATAAATCACTCGCTGCTCTGCTCTTGCAACCGTCCGTACTCCATCTGAAACATAACAAAACAAAGCCGCGCGCGTGTTAGTTGAACATTAACTAGCAACCATCGGGGACTAGCGCGAACGCAGGTCCCCACTACCAGAAATTATACGCTCGAGTTACCCACATTTGGGGTAATCGCAAGGGTCAACCCAATCGAAGTGCAATGAAAGGGCCTCACCTTGAGAGGACTGCCTCCTTGATCACAGTACCTCCCGCGTCAGGTAAGTTTTTTTGTGTTTAAGGTGAATGGCCAGGCCCCCAGTGGGGTGGAGTGCAATGCCTGCCAGACAATACCGAATTATCCCAACGAGCAAATCGAACGAAGGGTTCACCTTAAACGGGAGGTGCACCAGCACGTCAAACTCACCGGGGGATCGAACCCCGCTCCCTACAAACATTGTTACAAGACAAACACAAACTAAACAAGACAGAACAAATCAACAAATAAAAACGCGAGAGGCACAACATGAACACACTCGCTCAAACACAGAAGCATAACAGGACGACACACTCACTCAACCAAACCGCCAACAAAACCAAACGACCACGACGACATCAACAACACCGCCCAAAACAACAGACCACGATGACAAAATAAACACCACTTGAGGACAGTACAACCAATCAAGGCGACCGTCCAAAGGACAAATCCAAAAAATACACACACTCAGGCAAGCCCAGTACAACCAACAAACCGCCAACAAAACCAAACGACCACGACGACATCAACGACACCGACCAAAACAACAGACCACGACGACATCAACGACGCCGCTCCACAATACCATCAACCCATTTGCTCCCGGAACCAACTTGAACACGAACTTTCCTCCTACGCCAATCAACAGACAAGATTTGCTGACGACGATACAAAAACTCCCTCGGAATAAGACGAACACCATCCCGAACATTAATACCCTCCTCAATCACAGTAACAACAGGGTCAGACAAAGCCTGCGAGTCAGACAAAGGAGTATTTACCACTTGACCATCTTGAAAACTCGCCGAATTCGGGGAGTAAGGCGTATAACACCACCGCAAAGTATCAATGTCAACAGGAGAACGATCAGGCTCACCAGGGGGATCAACAACAGGGGAAGCCTCGGCCAAAACACTCTGACTGGCATCAGCATTAGCTCCACCAGCTGCACCGGCCACGCCAGCTGCACTAACAGGACCAACCGCAGCACTATTCTCATCCGCCACACCAGCAACAGAACCAACCGCAGCAGCATTCTCACCCGCCACACCAGCAACCTCACTAACATCAGACGCGACAGAAGCACCATCATCTCCAACCACACTACTGGCAGGAGTATCATCCACACCACTGACCTCGCCAGCAGAAGCATCGTCCATACCACTGACCTCACCATCAGTAGAAGCGGCAGGAGCATACTCAATCTCACCAACATCATCCGCGGAGGGGCGAACAGGAACGTAAGGAACAGGAACGTAAGAAGGAACAGAGGCAGCAGCAGCTTCAGCCGGAGTAGGATCTGCCGAGGCAGCCAACTGAACAGAACCCCAAGCACGAGGAGCATTCTTACAATTTCTTGCCAAATGGCCAGACTGCAGACAGCGGCGACATTTACCCCTAAGGGGACAGTCCTTCGAGACATGACCACTCTTGTTACAGATATCGCACTCAACGGGTTGACCACGGTACCAGATTTTAACCAGAGAACCATCAATATCCAAGGAACGCGGGATACGGGACTTACGGACCATTCGAACAATACGAGTGCCAGTAGAAACAGTACTTAAATCCGGATAGTGCTGCATACTAACATCATGGACTTCACCAAAGGAACTCAAGACACGACGAAGAGCAGACGGATGAGACTCGAACGGATAATGGAACACCAAAACATTCTCCATCCTGGGGCCAGGTCTAACGACACGACACTGGACACTACCAACAGCAATAGAATCAGCAGACTCAACAGATAACTTGCCAGCACTGGAGACAAAGGTCACTTGGACATTACCACCAGGCACAAACTGGATGGACTCCACGGGGAAACGCGAATCAAACTTAGCATGAATACACTTTGCAATGTCAACACGACTCGCAGCAGACGGAAATTCAGTAACATTCAGAACCACGGTCCGCTGAAAAGGGCCCGACATCATGCTTAATAAGAAGTTAAGCACCACTCCGTATGGTCACCAAAACGGATGGGTGACCAAACACGTGTATAGCGAAAAAACGCCCAACAGACGCCAAAACGCCCACTTCGCCTGATTTGGGGACCAAAAAACCTTACCACAAAATGATAGGGCCTCCGGCCATACTCCCGCGTCAGGTAAGTATGAAATGCTTTGCGCCCCTCGACAACGGAAAAATTGCCTTACCCCTATATCCCTTGTGGTTTTTCTTTTAGTGGCCATCAGATCCGGGACTTGTCACTTCTCTGCGCTACCTCTACATACATCCTGTGGGGAGACAGACACACAAAGTTCAATTTCATTTCAATTCTGTTTTTTAGTTGAATATTTCTTCCCCAAGGGGAAGTGGGCCGCGCTCGGAGGTAGTGCTATACCGAGGCAACCCGTGGCTGGGACGAGGCAAGCCTCTTTTCCACAGCCCAGTTCCAAAAATCAGTTTAATATATGAGCTCCTCAATGAGCAGCGTATCAGATATTAAGCTGATAAGAACAGATACTACACTTGATCTTAGCCAAAAGGCCGAGAAGCGATGGCGAACAAGTCCGCGGAACGAAGGTTGGTTCTTGTTCCCTAGCCTCGAGATATGGTGGCCCGAAAACTGTCGCATTTCCAGCTCCTGTTGCAATGCTGGCCCGGTTTCTGAGCTGCACGCTGGGTTGTGACATTGTACTTTAACCCCCAACAGGGAAGAGACTCAACACGCCGCTGACCTACGAGCAAACTGGCAGTATTGAAAGCGACAAAGAGTCACGTCAGTTACCCGCTGACAATTTGTGTAAGAAAGTTAACAGAAAGTGATTTCGTGGAAACGAGGCCCTCGTAGGCGACTTACATACGTTGCTGATTTGCAGCTGATTCCGCGTTTCACGCGAGTTAACATGGCTAGCCACTCAAAAGAACGAAACGCGATCACTTTGTCACTTTCACGACCTACTCTAGGGAAAAAGCTAGATGTATCCTGTGACACCTTCCCTATAAAGCAGTAAATTTGCGCCCCTTTCTCTTGTCTACGACCATACCACAGGGAAAACACCGGTTCTCGTCCGATCACCGAAGTTAAGCCCTGTCGGGCGGGGTTAGTACTTGGATGGGTGACCGCCTGGGAATACCCCGTGTTGTAGGCTTTCCTTTTACGTTTCTTTGCGAGCAATCAACGATTTTGCCTTTTGCGAACGATCGATGCGGGCTTCTTGAAACAGTTCAGGGACAACATAAAAGGCCTACGATTCATTTAGACCGCAAAAAACCCATTCAAAAGCTCGAAGACTGGCGCAATGTGCGGTCCGAGTTCGTGAGCGCGCGAGAATGTTTAAATTTCGCCTATGACATCAAATTAACACTTTGTGACATCAAATTATTCGAAGCAACAATAACGGAGACGACACAAACTCGATTTGAATGAAATTCCAGCGCCTTTTAGACGTGAAAATCAAGTACACGGCAAGGAAAATCAAGCAATCATTCATTGAACTACAATCAAACACAACAAACAGCGTAATCTTTCCAACGGTTATTTAATAACGGTCGGAAAGACAGAAATTTTTTGCAACGAAACGACAACTTGAAAAGCTCATTCAACTAAACAAATCCAGCAACAAGAAAATCTACTCACGATTCAGACGAACTTCTTTCTGGCAGCGCTTTGTTCGTTTGTCCCTTCCTTCCCGTATTTAACACAGCTCCACGATCGCCCGCTCGACAGCTCAGTTCATTCATTCATTTCACGCTGCAAGTATATAAAGTTGGAAAGCGTAAGTAATTGCCGTTCTCTCTTGTCGAATTCTAGGTACAGTAAAGCAACAGAAGGCCGTAAACAAAAGCAAACCTACCCTTTTTCCTTTCTTGCTTGGCAATCACATAAATCACTCGCTGCTCTGCTCTTGCAACCGTCCGTACTCCATCTGAAACATAACAAAACAAAGCCGCGCGCGTGTTAGTTGAACATTAACTAGCAACCATCGGGGACTAGCGCGAACGCAGGTCCCCACTACCAGAAATTATACGCTCGAGTTACCCACATTTGGGGTAATCGCAAGGGTCAACCCAATCGAAGTGCAATGAAAGGGCCTCACCTTGAGAGGACTGCCTCCTTGATCACAGTACCTCCCGCGTCAGGTAAGTTTTTTTTGTATTTAGGTGGTCCACCAGGCGAAGTGCAATGCCCAGCAGCCATAGACACAAGATAAAGACAAAGACACAAGATAAATACGGACCACCAAGGAGAGGGAGCACCTCCATACGGAGCCGGCTCGCCAAACTACGCCGGGGAGTCGAACCCCGCCTCACCTACAGGAAAAGACGAGAACAACAGAAACCAGTACAACCAGAAAGAAAACAGGACGACACACTCACTTAAACCACGCAGGACACAAACCAACAAACCAACATACTCACTCAAAACAAACCGCAGAAACAGGAGGACTCAAACCAGAATTAAAGGCAAAACAAAGCAGCCAACCAAAACAAATGATGCAACAAACCACCGCAAACTCAAGGACGCCGCCGCCGCACAAGAGCATCAACCCATTGAGTCTTGTCCCCAACCAGAATACGTAACTTCTTCTTAGGAAAATCAGTAGCCACAATACGCTGACGACGAAGCACAATGTCCTTTGCAATAAGACAGTACGGAAAGTTAGGTAGTTCGCTCGGGTATCCAGACCTCACACCCTCTGGAACATACAAAATAACTGGATCAGCCGAAGAAACATCACCCTCCTCAAGCACAGTAACAGCAGGGCTTGACAAGCCAGACAAAGGGGTATTCACCACTTGACCATCAGGAAAATCGTCAGCAGAAAACTGACACTGAAATTGAGATTCCTCGCCAGCAGAAACATTCACATCAGCAGAAGCAGAATCAACCACATCACCACCCGACTTCTCAATAATATCAATGAGAGGACGATCAGACACTACAGGGGGGACAACAACAGCAGAAACTCCAGCCAAAACACTCTGACTGGCCTCAGGATCACCAACGTCACCATTAACCGACTCATCACCATCTACACTAGCAGAATCCTCATCACAGGCAGAAGAAGATTCAGCATTACCAACCTCCATCTTCCCATCATCCATACCCCAATTTTCATCCGCACCATATACACCAATAGCAAACGAAGGAGTCGGAGCCAATGAGGCAGACGCAGCAGGAACAACAGGGGG
>NW_028145442.1:42500-50000 GCF_977016875.1 Pavona decussata | reverse complement strand
CTCCCGCGTCAGGTAAGTTTTTTTTGTATTTTAGGTGGTCCACCAGGCGAAGTGCAATGCCCAGCAGCCATAGACACAACATAAAGACAAAGACACAAGATAAATACGGACCACCAAGGAGAGGGAGCACCTCCATACGGAGCCGGCTCGCCAAACTACGCCGGGGAGTCGAACCCCGCCTCACCTACAGGAAAAGACGAGAACAACAGAAATCAGTACAACCAGAAGCAAAACAGGACGACACACTCACTTAAACCAGGACGACACAAACCAACAAACCAACATACTCACTCAAAACAAACCGCAGAAACAGGAGGACTCAAACCAGAATTAAAGGCAAAACAAAGCAGCCAACTAAAACAAATGATGCAACAAACCACCGCAAACTCAAGGACGCCGCCGCCGTACAAGAGCATCGACCCATTGAGTCTTGTCCCCAACCTGAATACGTAACTTCTTCGTAGGAAAATCAATAGCCACAATACGCTGACGACGAAGCACAATGTCCTTTGCAATAAGACAGTACGGAAAGTTAGGTAGATCGCTCGGGTATCCAGACCTCACACCCTCTGGAACATGCAAAATAACTGGATCAGCTGAAGAAACATCACCCTCCTCAAGCACAGTAACAGCAGGGCTTGACAAGCCAGACCAAAAAGTCTTTAGTACTTGACCATCAGGAAAATCGTCCGCAGAAAACTGACACTGAAATTGAGATTCCTCGCCAGCAGAAACATTCACATCAGCAGAAGCAGAATCAACCACATCACCACCCGGCTTCTCAATAATATCAATGGGAGGACGATCAGACACTACAGGGGGGACAACAACAGCAGAAACTCCAGCCAAAACACTCTGACTGGCCTCAGGGTCACCAACGTCAACATCACCATTAACCGACTCATCACCATCTACACTAGCAGAATCCTCATCACAGGCAGAAGAAGATTCAGCATTACCAACCTCCATCTTCCCATCATCCATACCCCAATTTTCATCCGCACCATATACACCAATAGCAAACGAAGGAGTCGGAGCCAATGAGGCAGACGCAGCAGGAACATCGGGGGGACGAGCTGGAACAGAAACAGCAGCAGCTTCAGCGGGACGAGCAGGAACAGAAACAGCAGCAGCGTCAGCGGGACGAGCAGGAACAGAAACAGCAGCAGCTTTAGCGGGACGAGCAGGAACAGAAACAGCAGCAGCTTCAGCGGGTGTAGGATCCTGAGAGGCCGCAGAAGAACCGGACGGCGGAACAACATCCCCAGACGACGGCACAGTATCCCAGGCACGAGGAGCATTCTTACAATTGCGAGCCAGATGACCGGGCTGCAAACAGCGACGACATTTGCCTTTCAAAGGACAGACTTTGGAGACATGACCACTCTTGCCACAGATGTCACATTCAACGGGCTGGCCACGATACCAAACTTTCACCAAAACACCGTTAACATCCAAGGAGCGCGGGATACTAGCCTTGCGGACCATACGGACAATACGAGTACCAGTAGCGACAGTATTCAGGTCAGGATAATGCTGCATAGAAACATCATGTACTTCACCAAAGGAGCTCAAAACACGGCGTAAAGCAGACGGGTTGGACTCAAACGGGTAGTGGAACACAAGCACATTCTCCATTTTAGGGCCAGGCCTCACAACACGACACTGCACATTACCAAGGGCGATGGTATCAACAGACTCAACAGAACGTTTGGCATCACTGGAACGGAACGTGACTTGAACATGGCCGCCAGGAACAAACTGGATGGACTCTACAGGAAAATGGGACGAAAACTTGGCATCCACGCACTTGGCAATGTCCACTCGACTAGCAGTCGACGGGAAACCAGCAACATTTAGGACCACAGTCCGAAGAAAAGGCCCCGCCATAACACTCAACAAAAAGTTAAGCACCACTCCGTAGGGTTACAAAGTGGATGGGCGACCAACAGCGCAGGAACACCCCCTCAAGGCCCACAATCTAGCGAGAGAAAGCAGGCCCGGGGAGCACACAAGGCGCCAATAAATCTGTAAAGCAACAGGCAACTGAAGCAAAACAGTATAGACCAAGTCTTGCAACTTTTAACGGTCTGGATACTAGCCTTAACAGGATAAACCCGCGTCAGGTAAGTATGAAATGCTTTGCGCCCCTCGACAACGGAAAAATTGCCTTACCCCTATATCCCTTGTGGTTTTTCTTTTAGTGGCCATCAGATCCGGGACTTGTCACTTCTGTGCGCTACCTCTACATACATCCTGTGGGGAGACAGACACACAAAGTTCAATTTAATTTCAATTCTGTTTTTAGTTGAATATTTCTTCCCCAAGGGGAAGTGGGCCGCGCTCGGAGGTAGTGCTATACCGAGGCAACCCGTGGCTGGGACGAGGCAAGCCTCTTTTCCACAGCCCAGTTCCAAAAATCAGTTTAATATATGAGCTGCTCAATGAGCAGCGTATCAGATATTAAGCTGATAAGAACAGATTTTTTTTTTTCTTTAAATTGTTTTATTTCCTTTTCACAATCCTGGTTACAGTCATTTCCGGTAAGCACAGGGAGACCAGTCACCTCCAGTTATACTAGTTATGGAATACATAATTACTTAAGTCAAGTCTCTTCCGGTTTACAATGTTCAAGTCATTTCCGGTTTACAAGTCATATCCGGTCTACTTTTTCTACTTTTCCGGTTTTAGCGATTCACTTCCGGTTTTTGTCTACTGTCATATCCGGTTTACAATAGCGGTTTTCCGGTTTATACTACCGGAAACACATTTTTACAAAAGCGTAGAGAAAGAGGAGAGTACGAGGGCTTATTTTAGCGTTACAACTAACTGGTCGTTTTCGACCGTACAAATTTTATCATGACACCACAAAGCGGAGAATTTCATTCGCGTCATTCTGGAAAAATCAACATTTAGCCGCGTTGTGATGTCATTGCGAATATAGTGGACAATGGCCCGAGAGGTTTCGGTGCCATTGTGAAAAGTTGCTTTATTGCGGAAGTACCAAATACCGTAAAGGATTGTCTTAATCAGATAGCGTGCGGTCGCACTGTCTTTATCATTCGCGCAAAGTCCTTTATAGAAGAAGACCGTGTTGACATTAGGCAAAAAGGTGAGGCCAAGGAGGGCGGAAAGAAGTGGGCAGAAAACCGCCCACACCCCCTTAGCTCTACTACAGTTAAGGAAGCAGTGATCTATTGTTTCTTTCCTGGTACACACCGCGCATCGGTTAGAATTGATATAGCCCCAAGTGTGTAAGGAATCTCGTACTTTAACTCCGCGTAGAGTAATCAACCAGGCCAAATCGTTCTTAAAATTCTCACACCGGCCTTCACGAACGAGGGGCCAGTGCGTAGGCAGGTCCAAATGGAAATTAAGATATGGGGCCCACCTATACGGAAGGGTGGGCGCGGATACTGCTTCCTTTAAAAATACTTGATAACACGCTTTAGAACTAAAAACAAAACCGGTGTTGTAGCTCCCGGTATTTAGCAAGGCCGTCAAGTTCTTAAGACAGACCTGGTAATAAGACGTGGGAGTCAATGCACTGGGGGAGGAGTTATCCCGTAAGTGGGACCACCCCTCCCTCAGGCGTGCTAACTGTGATCCTAAAAAGTACTTAAGTAAAAAGAAGGCCTTGGTGTCTGGATTATCAATGAGCGTGGAAATCAGCGACAGTTTGAGCGCTTGACTTTTAGAAACAAAATCTATGAGACCGAGACCCCCCTGTGAAAGCGGAATAGAGAGGGTTTTTCGAGCGATAGTTTCTATTTTAGAGCCCCATAGAAAGGAGAAAATCAATTTATTAAACCGTGAGACAACCCACTCGGGGGTGGGGAGAACTTTGGAGAGAAACCAAAATTTACTAGCACCGAGAATATTAATGATCAGAACTTTGCCAACTAAGGACAGCGCACGAGACTTCCAGAGGTTCAAATTGGCCTCAAGTTTGGAAAGCCGAGGCAGCCAATTGTCGGGTTCAGTGTTCACTGTACCATTGTTAAACCAGACACCCAGTATTTTCATCTTGGACACCCAAGTGAGCCCATAAGGGGCCTCTGGCTTGGAGCGCCAAGCGCCTAACCACATAGCTTCGGTCTTAGAAACATTTAATTTTGCTCCGGTGCCCGCTTCGTACTTGCGAAGCAATGTAAACAAACGATCGAGAGAGAATAAATCTTTAACTAGACAGGTGGAATCGTCAGCATATTGACCGATCTTAAAGTGTTGTCCTGACGCTCCTGGTAAAAGAAAACCCTTTATGGTACTATCATGTCTAATATTAGCCGCTAAAACTTCAGCGCGTAAAATATATAAAAGCGGGGACAGGGAATCCCCCTGTCGCACACCGCGCTCGAGAAAAATTCGATCGGTAAGAAAGCCATTAACAAGAACTCGCATGGAAGCGTTATTGTATAAAACAGAAATCCATCGACGAAAGTTCTGGCCAAATCCGAAGGTTTCTAAAACTTTCATCAAGAAAGTGCGATCGACGCGGTCGAAGGCTTTTTCCTGATCTAAACTCAATAAAATACCAGTTTCGTTCGTGATGTTTACATAATCGAGCGTGTCGCGTAACAGGGATAAATTACCGAAGATAGTTCGACCGGGAACTGAACAGGTTTGGTCATTTTGGATTATAGAAGATAACACTTTAGACAAACGATTAGCAAGCGCTTTAGAACAGATTTTGTAATCAACATTGAGAAGCGAAATGGGCCGCCAATTCTTGAGATTCTTACGTTCGCCTTTTTTAAAAATTAGCCGAGTAGCACTTTCCTGCATAGAACTACTAAAAGAGCCTGTAGCGAAACTATGATCGTAAACAGCTAAGAGGTGAGGGCACAAGAGATCCCAAAATTTCGCGTAAAATTCTTTCGGCAACCCGTCCGAGCCGGGAGTTTTACCAGTTGAGAGTCCACGCATCGCATCACCGATTTCGGTCTCAAGTAATTGACCGTCACACGATAAAGAATTTAATTCAGGTAGAAAACAGTCGATTTTAGCCAAAAGGTCTGCTTGAATAGTATCATCCGTCGGTTCGGCGGAATATAAAGTTCGGTAAAAATCAACATGCGCTTGTTCTATTTCGGGCTGGGAAGCCACTTCAATGCCTGCCGCGTTAAAAATAGAGTCGATCTTGTTTTTCTGAGCGCGCTCAGATTCAAGTTTAAAGAAAAAACTAGTGGGTTTTTCCCCTTCTTCAATCCATTGAGCTCGACTTCGCACTTGGCCAGATTTCTGTTGGGACAGATTAATAGCTCGAAGCTGACTTTCTAACCGATCGATCGTGTCCTTAACCGAGTCATCACCACCTGACAACGCGCGTTTTGCTTCAATCAACAAATTAGTTATGCAAACCCGATTTCGATTCAAATTCCGAAGTTTGGTCTTACTAAAATTCTGAGACGCAAGTTTTATAGACTCTTTTAAAAAATCCCACCAGTCATGAATATTCGGAAAGGCTTTCTGATACAAGACGTGATTTTCAACAAGTTTGGAAATCATATCGCAAAAATTTTCATCTTCAAGCAAATCTAAATTTAGCCTCCAAAGGCCAGGGCCACGCCTAAAAATGTCAATCAAATTGAGCTGCAAAACAACCGAGTCGTGGTCGGAAAACACGCAAGGAAGAATTTCACATTTGACAGTTTTTGCCACTAAATCGTCCGCTATGAAAAATTTATCGAGCCGAGACCCGATAGATTTATCGGCATTAAACCAGCTACACTGGGTCTGACGCCCATGCTTTTTGCGCCAGATATCGGTTAAGCGATGTACTGTGCGCAATTCTTTCAATTCCGTAGCGAGTGTTAAATTCCCCCCGAGCTTATCAAATTCACTTTCAATGCAATTAAAATCACCTCCAATGATCTTAAGAGAGTTCGGAAAAAAATATTCATGTAAGGTATCATAAAAGCCTTTGCGATCAGTAACATTTGTGGGCGCGTAAATATTAACTAAATTAAATTTGTGTTCGCCGAGAGCGGCTAAAACACTCACTATTCTACCGGAAGAATCTCTTCGCCACTGCAAAATCTCAAAAGGAGAATTTTCCGAAACTAAAATTGCGACCCCGCCCTGTTTACCCGAAGCGGGGGACCAAAAACTCGGACCGGTCCATTTAGCGCGGAGAGAATTAATCGCCTCCGGCTTAGAAACCAAGGTTTCTTGCACAAAAATAAATTGCGAGTTAGACTGTTTTGCGAAATCAAAAACACATTTCTGCTTGGCGTCGTCGCCGAAGCCACGGATATTAAGACTAGAAATTGTAGCTGTGAATGTTAAACATTGGAAAGAGATTCTTCAGACAGAAAACACAAACAAAACTAAGGCATAACAAAATTAACTATAAGACTAATTTACTTGCGTTTCTTATGCTTCGCCGTTCGTTGGGCGAGCGGCGAATTACCACGTTTGATGCCAGGTTCTTCGGTCGGTGGGGAGGATTGTTCAGAATGTTCAGAGTTCATAGAGTTCGAGCCAGTGACTTTAACGGGTTGTGTGGGTTTCCTTAGAGGTGCGGTAGGGCCAGAAATTTTTGCCGGGGTTCGCCGATTAGACGTGGAGCCAGATGAGCTGCTCTGCGTGTTAGAAAACAAGCGCGGGGTGTGTTCGGTTTCGTCATCTGCGTCGCCGTCGGCTTCGTCTTCACGGGGCGATAAAAATTCCTCGTCAGATGGTTCAGCTGGGTCGTCTTCCATCGGATCGTCAGGACCAGTTGGATCGAGAGTTGCTTCGTCGGTAACCACAGAAAAATCACTAGGCGGAGGCGCATCATCATCGGGCGTATCATCATCGGGCGTTTCGCGATTTTCGTTGTCAGAGGGTACGGCACGGGACCAGGAGAAAGGGCAATCCTTGGCTTTGTGTTCGTCGGACCTACAAATGTTACACAGGAGAGGTTCCGGGCAATCGTTGGCGAGATGGCCGGTCTGCTCGCAGTTATAACAGATGACAGTGTGACAGGTTTTGGCAATGTGGCCGGTCTGGTGGCAATGACGGCACGTACGCGGTTGACCTTCGTAGCGAAAGTGGACAAGGGCCTTGCCGAAGCGCATGAAACTCGGGATGGGTTGTTTGATCTGGACACGGTAATGACAGACGCCATCCTGTACATTCTCCCAGCCTTCGAAACGAAACATACCACGACGGTGGGAAATCACATCACAATACTTGGAGAGACGGCTAATAATCGCGGTGTCCGGCATTTCGTGCGGCGCGTCGAAAACTTGTAAATACGTGAGCGGTCGGTCAACATCTTGGAGGGCAAACGGAGAACCACGGACACTAAGAAAACTCTTCTTCAGAAAATCATCTTTAAAGCTTTTTTGGCGGAAGGTGAGAAGAATGTCGCCGGAAGACTGTCGCTGTATACATGAAATATTAGAGCCATCAATACCAGCCTCGGACAAAGCAGAAAACACATCTTCGGCGGGCAGAAAACTTCGGGGACGAAAAAAGGCGGTCAGTGGGCGCTCTGGGATGTTGTTTTCAGGA
>NW_028145442.1:30000-37500 GCF_977016875.1 Pavona decussata | reverse complement strand
GAACGAAGGGTTCACCTTAAACGGGAGGTGCACCAGCACGTCAAACTCACCGGGGGATCGAACCCCGCTCCCTACAAACATTGTTACAAGACAAACACAAACTAAACAAGACAGAACAAATCAACAAATAAAAACGCGAGAGGCACAACATGAACACACTCGCTCAAACACAGAAGCATAACAGGACGACACACTCACTCAACCAAACCGCCAACAAAACCAAACGACCACGACGACATCAACAACACCGCCCAAAACAACAGACCACGATGACAAAATAAACACCACTTGAGGACAGTACAACCAATCAAGGCGACCGTCCAAAGGACAAATCCAAAAAATACACACACTCAGGCAAGCCCAGTACAACCAACAAACCGCCAACAAAACCAAACGACCACGACGACATCAACGACACCGACCAAAACAACAGACCACGACGACATCAACGACGCCGCTCCACAATACCATCAACCCATTTGCTCCCGGAACCAACTTGAACACGAACTTTCCTCCTACGCCAATCAACAGACAAGATTTGCTGACGACGATACAAAAACTCCCTCGGAATAAGACGAACACCATCCCGAACATTAATACCCTCCTCAATCACAGTAACAACAGGGTCAGACAAAGCCTGCGAGTCAGACAAAGGAGTATTTACCACTTGACCATCTTGAAAACTCGCCGAATTCGGGGAGTAAGGCGTATAACACCACCGCAAAGTATCAATGTCAACAGGAGAACGATCAGGCTCACCAGGGGGATCAACAACAGGGGAAGCCTCGGCCAAAACACTCTGACTGGCATCAGCATTAGCTCCACCAGCTGCACCGGCCACGCCAGCTGCACTAACAGGACCAACCGCAGCACTATTCTCATCCGCCACACCAGCAACAGAACCAACCGCAGCAGCATTCTCACCCGCCACACCAGCAACCTCACTAACATCAGACGCGACAGAAGCACCATCATCTCCAACCACACTACTGGCAGGAGTATCATCCACACCACTGACCTCGCCAGCAGAAGCATCGTCCATACCACTGACCTCACCATCAGTAGAAGCGGCAGGAGCATACTCAATCTCACCAACATCATCCGCGGAGGGGCGAACAGGAACGTAAGGAACAGGAACGTAAGAAGGAACAGAGGCAGCAGCAGCTTCAGCCGGAGTAGGATCTGCCGAGGCAGCCAACTGAACAGAACCCCAAGCACGAGGAGCATTCTTACAATTTCTTGCCAAATGGCCAGACTGCAGACAGCGGCGACATTTACCCCTAAGGGGACAGTCCTTCGAGACATGACCACTCTTGTTACAGATATCGCACTCAACGGGTTGACCACGGTACCAGATTTTAACCAGAGAACCATCAATATCCAAGGAACGCGGGATACGGGACTTACGGACCATTCGAACAATACGAGTGCCAGTAGAAACAGTACTTAAATCCGGATAGTGCTGCATACTAACATCATGGACTTCACCAAAGGAACTCAAGACACGACGAAGAGCAGACGGATGAGACTCGAACGGATAATGGAACACCAAAACATTCTCCATCCTGGGGCCAGGTCTAACGACACGACACTGGACACTACCAACAGCAATAGAATCAGCAGACTCAACAGATAACTTGCCAGCACTGGAGACAAAGGTCACTTGGACATTACCACCAGGCACAAACTGGATGGACTCCACGGGGAAACGCGAATCAAACTTAGCATGAATACACTTTGCAATGTCAACACGACTCGCAGCAGACGGAAATTCAGTAACATTCAGAACCACGGTCCGCTGAAAAGGGCCCGACATCATGCTTAATAAGAAGTTAAGCACCACTCCGTATGGTCACCAAAACGGATGGGTGACCAAACACGTGTATAGCGAAAAAACGCCCAACAGACGCCAAAACGCCCACTTCGCCTGATTTGGGGACCAAAAAACCTTACCACAAAATGATAGGGCCTCCGGCCATACTCCCGCGTCAGGTAAGTATGAAATGCTTTGCGCCCCTCGACAACGGAAAAATTGCCTTACCCCTATATCCCTTGTGGTTTTTCTTTTAGTGGCCATCAGATCCGGGACTTGTCACTTCTCTGCGCTACCTCTACATACATCCTGTGGGGAGACAGACACACAAAGTTCAATTTCATTTCAATTCTGTTTTTTAGTTGAATATTTCTTCCCCAAGGGGAAGTGGGCCGCGCTCGGAGGTAGTGCTATACCGAGGCAACCCGTGGCTGGGACGAGGCAAGCCTCTTTTCCACAGCCCAGTTCCAAAAATCAGTTTAATATATGAGCTCCTCAATGAGCAGCGTATCAGATATTAAGCTGATAAGAACAGATACTACACTTGATCTTAGCCAAAAGGCCGAGAAGCGATGGCGAACAAGTCCGCGGAACGAAGGTTGGTTCTTGTTCCCTAGCCTCGAGATATGGTGGCCCGAAAACTGTCGCATTTCCAGCTCCTGTTGCAATGCTGGCCCGGTTTCTGAGCTGCACGCTGGGTTGTGACATTGTACTTTAACCCCCAACAGGGAAGAGACTCAACACGCCGCTGACCTACGAGCAAACTGGCAGTATTGAAAGCGACAAAGAGTCACGTCAGTTACCCGCTGACAATTTGTGTAAGAAAGTTAACAGAAAGTGATTTCGTGGAAACGAGGCCCTCGTAGGCGACTTACATACGTTGCTGATTTGCAGCTGATTCCGCGTTTCACGCGAGTTAACATGGCTAGCCACTCAAAAGAACGAAACGCGATCACTTTGTCACTTTCACGACCTACTCTAGGGAAAAAGCTAGATGTATCCTGTGACACCTTCCCTATAAAGCAGTAAATTTGCGCCCCTTTCTCTTGTCTACGACCATACCACAGGGAAAACACCGGTTCTCGTCCGATCACCGAAGTTAAGCCCTGTCGGGCGGGGTTAGTACTTGGATGGGTGACCGCCTGGGAATACCCCGTGTTGTAGGCTTTCCTTTTACGTTTCTTTGCGAGCAATCAACGATTTTGCCTTTTGCGAACGATCGATGCGGGCTTCTTGAAACAGTTCAGGGACAACATAAAAGGCCTACGATTCATTTAGACCGCAAAAAACCCATTCAAAAGCTCGAAGACTGGCGCAATGTGCGGTCCGAGTTCGTGAGCGCGCGAGAATGTTTAAATTTCGCCTATGACATCAAATTAACACTTTGTGACATCAAATTATTCGAAGCAACAATAACGGAGACGACACAAACTCGATTTGAATGAAATTCCAGCGCCTTTTAGACGTGAAAATCAAGTACACGGCAAGGAAAATCAAGCAATCATTCATTGAACTACAATCAAACACAACAAACAGCGTAATCTTTCCAACGGTTATTTAATAACGGTCGGAAAGACAGAAATTTTTTGCAACGAAACGACAACTTGAAAAGCTCATTCAACTAAACAAATCCAGCAACAAGAAAATCTACTCACGATTCAGACGAACTTCTTTCTGGCAGCGCTTTGTTCGTTTGTCCCTTCCTTCCCGTATTTAACACAGCTCCACGATCGCCCGCTCGACAGCTCAGTTCATTCATTCATTTCACGCTGCAAGTATATAAAGTTGGAAAGCGTAAGTAATTGCCGTTCTCTCTTGTCGAATTCTAGGTACAGTAAAGCAACAGAAGGCCGTAAACAAAAGCAAACCTACCCTTTTTCCTTTCTTGCTTGGCAATCACATAAATCACTCGCTGCTCTGCTCTTGCAACCGTCCGTACTCCATCTGAAACATAACAAAACAAAGCCGCGCGCGTGTTAGTTGAACATTAACTAGCAACCATCGGGGACTAGCGCGAACGCAGGTCCCCACTACCAGAAATTATACGCTCGAGTTACCCACATTTGGGGTAATCGCAAGGGTCAACCCAATCGAAGTGCAATGAAAGGGCCTCACCTTGAGAGGACTGCCTCCTTGATCACAGTACCTCCCGCGTCAGGTAAGTTTTTTTGTGTTTAAGGTGAATGGCCAGGCCCCCAGTGGGGTGGAGTGCAATGCCTGCCAGACAATACCGAATTATCCCAACGAGCAAATCGAACGAAGGGTTCACCTTAAACGGGAGGTGCACCAGCACGTCAAACTCACCGGGGGATCGAACCCCGCTCCCTACAAACATTGTTACAAGACAAACACAAACTAAACAAGACAGAACAAATCAACAAATAAAAACGCGAGAGGCACAACATGAACACACTCGCTCAAACACAGAAGCATAACAGGACGACACACTCACTCAACCAAACCGCCAACAAAACCAAACGACCACGACGACATCAACAACACCGCCCAAAACAACAGACCACGATGACAAAATAAACACCACTTGAGGACAGTACAACCAATCAAGGCGACCGTCCAAAGGACAAATCCAAAAAATACACACACTCAGGCAAGCCCAGTACAACCAACAAACCGCCAACAAAACCAAACGACCACGACGACATCAACGACACCGACCAAAACAACAGACCACGACGACATCAACGACGCCGCTCCACAATACCATCAACCCATTTGCTCCCGGAACCAACTTGAACACGAACTTTCCTCCTACGCCAATCAACAGACAAGATTTGCTGACGACGATACAAAAACTCCCTCGGAATAAGACGAACACCATCCCGAACATTAATACCCTCCTCAATCACAGTAACAACAGGGTCAGACAAAGCCTGCGAGTCAGACAAAGGAGTATTTACCACTTGACCATCTTGAAAACTCGCCGAATTCGGGGAGTAAGGCGTATAACACCACCGCAAAGTATCAATGTCAACAGGAGAACGATCAGGCTCACCAGGGGGATCAACAACAGGGGAAGCCTCGGCCAAAACACTCTGACTGGCATCAGCATTAGCTCCACCAGCTGCACCGGCCACGCCAGCTGCACTAACAGGACCAACCGCAGCACTATTCTCATCCGCCACACCAGCAACAGAACCAACCGCAGCAGCATTCTCACCCGCCACGTCAGATATTAAGCTGATAAGAACAGATACTACACTTGATCTTAGCCAAAAGGCCGAGAAGCGATGGCGAACAAGTCCGCGGAACGAAGGTTGGTTCTTGTTCCCTAGCCTCGAGATATGGTGGCCCGAAAACTGTCGCATTTCCAGCTCCTGTTGCAATGCTGGCCCGGTTTCTGAGCTGCACGCTGGGTTGTGACATTGTACTTTAACCCCCAACAGGGAAGAGACTCAACACGCCGCTGACCTACGAGCAAACTGGCAGTATTGAAAGCGACAAAGAGTCACGTCAGTTACCCGCTGACAATTTGTGTAAGAAAGTTAACAGAAAGTGATTTCGTGGAAACGAGGCCCTCGTAGGCGACTTACATACGTTGCTGATTTGC
Organism: Pavona decussata; assembly: GCF_977016875.1. Taxonomy (NCBI): domain Eukaryota; kingdom Metazoa; phylum Cnidaria; class Anthozoa; order Scleractinia; family Agariciidae; genus Pavona; species Pavona decussata. Next base: position 32,119 of record NW_028145442.1, on the reverse strand, counting down.
AGCTGATTCCGCGTTTCACGCGAGTTAACATGGCTAGCCACTCAAAAGAACGAAACGCGATCACTTTGTCACTTTCACGACCTACTCTAGGGAAAAAGCTAGATGTATCCTGTGACACCTTCCCTATAAAGCAGTAAATTTGCGCCCCTTTCTCTTGTCTACGACCATACCACAGGGAAAACACCGGTTCTCGTCCGATCACCGAAGTTAAGCCCTGTCGGGCGGGGTTAGTACTTGGATGGGTGACCGCCTGGGAATACCCCGTGTTGTAGGCTTTCCTTTTACGTTTCTTTGCGAGCAATCAACGATTTTGCCTTTTGCGAACGATCGATGCGGGCTTCTTGAAACAGTTCAGGGACAACATAAAAGGCCTACGATTCATTTAGACCGCAAAAAACCCATTCAAAAGCTCGAAGACTGGCGCAATGTGCGGTCCGAGTTCGTGAGCGCGCGAGAATGTTTAAATTTCGCCTATGACATCAAATTAACACTTTGTGACATCAAATTATTCGAAGCAACAATAACGGAGACGACACAAACTCGATTTGAATGAAATTCCAGCGCCTTTTAGACGTGAAAATCAAGTACACGGCAAGGAAAATCAAGCAATCATTCATTGAACTACAATCAAACACAACAAACAGCGTAATCTTTCCAACGGTTATTTAATAACGGTCGGAAAGACAGAAATTTTTTGCAACGAAACGACAACTTGAAAAGCTCATTCAACTAAACAAATCCAGCAACAAGAAAATCTACTCACGATTCAGACGAACTTCTTTGTTCGTTTGTCCCTTCCTTCCCGTATTTAACACAGCTCCACGATCGCCCGCTCGACAGCTCAGTTCATTCATTCATTTCACGCTGCAAGTATATAAAGTTGGAAAGCGTAAGTAATTGCCGTTCTCTCTTGTCGAATTCTAGGTACAGTAAAGCAACAGAAGGCCGTAAACAAAAGCAAACCTACCCTTTTTCCTTTCTTGCTTGGCAATCACATAAATCACTCGCTGCTCTGCTCTTGCAACCGTCCGTACTCCATCTGAAACATAACAAAACAAAGCCGCGCGCGTGTTAGTTGAACATTAACTAGCAACCATCGGGGACTAGCGCGAACGCAGGTCCCCACTACCAGAAATTATACGCTCGAGTTACCCACATTTGGGGTAATCGCAAGGGTCAACCCAATCGAAGTGCAATGAAAGGGCCTCACCTTGAGAGGACTGCCTCCTTGATCACAGTACCTCCCGCGTCAGGTAAGTTTTTTTTGTATTTAGGTGGTCCACCAGGCGAAGTGCAATGCCCAGCAGCCATAGACACAAGATAAAGACAAAGACACAAGATAAATACGGACCACCAAGGAGAGGGAGCACCTCCATACGGAGCCGGCTCGCCAAACTACGCCGGGGAGTCGAACCCCGCCTCACCTACAGGAAAAGACGAGAACAACAGAAACCAGTACAACCAGAAAGAAAACAGGACGACACACTCACTTAAACCACGCAGGACACAAACCAACAAACCAACATACTCACTCAAAACAAACCGCAGAAACAGGAGGACTCAAACCAGAATTAAAGGCAAAACAAAGCAGCCAACCAAAACAAATGATGCAACAAACCACCGCAAACTCAAGGACGCCGCCGCCGCACAAGAGCATCAACCCATTGAGTCTTGTCCCCAACCAGAATACGTAACTTCTTCTTAGGAAAATCAGTAGCCACAATACGCTGACGACGAAGCACAATGTCCTTTGCAATAAGACAGTACGGAAAGTTAGGTAGTTCGCTCGGGTATCCAGACCTCACACCCTCTGGAACATACAAAATAACTGGATCAGCCGAAGAAACATCACCCTCCTCAAGCACAGTAACAGCAGGGCTTGACAAGCCAGACAAAGGGGTATTCACCACTTGACCATCAGGAAAATCGTCAGCAGAAAACTGACACTGAAATTGAGATTCCTCGCCAGCAGAAACATTCACATCAGCAGAAGCAGAATCAACCACATCACCACCCGACTTCTCAATAATATCAATGAGAGGACGATCAGACACTACAGGGGGGACAACAACAGCAGAAACTCCAGCCAAAACACTCTGACTGGCCTCAGGATCACCAA
>NW_028145442.1:20000-22500 GCF_977016875.1 Pavona decussata | reverse complement strand
ATCCATCGACGAAAGTTCTGGCCAAATCCGAAGGTTTCTAAAACTTTCATCAAGAAAGTGCGATCGACGCGGTCGAAGGCTTTTTCCTGATCTAAACTCAATAAAATACCAGTTTCGTTCGTGATGTTTACATAATCGAGCGTGTCGCGTAACAGGGATAAATTACCGAAGATAGTTCGACCGGGAACTGAACAGGTTTGGTCATTTTGGATTATAGAAGATAACACTTTAGACAAACGATTAGCAAGCGCTTTAGAACAGATTTTGTAATCAACATTGAGAAGCGAAATGGGCCGCCAATTCTTGAGATTCTTACGTTCGCCTTTTTTAAAAATTAGCCGAGTAGCACTTTCCTGCATAGAACTACTAAAAGAGCCTGTAGCGAAACTATGATCGTAAACAGCTAAGAGGTGAGGGCACAAGAGATCCCAAAATTTCGCGTAAAATTCTTTCGGCAACCCGTCCGAGCCGGGAGTTTTACCAGTTGAGAGTCCACGCATCGCATCACCGATTTCGGTCTCAAGTAATTGACCGTCACACGATAAAGAATTTAATTCAGGTAGAAAACAGTCGATTTTAGCCAAAAGGTCTGCTTGAATAGTATCATCCGTCGGTTCGGCGGAATATAAAGTTCGGTAAAAATCAACATGCGCTTGTTCTATTTCGGGCTGGGAAGCCACTTCAATGCCTGCCGCGTTAAAAATAGAGTCGATCTTGTTTTTCTGAGCGCGCTCAGATTCAAGTTTAAAGAAAAAACTAGTGGGTTTTTCCCCTTCTTCAATCCATTGAGCTCGACTTCGCACTTGGCCAGATTTCTGTTGGGACAGATTAATAGCTCGAAGCTGACTTTCTAACCGATCGATCGTGTCCTTAACCGAGTCATCACCACCTGACAACGCGCGTTTTGCTTCAATCAACAAATTAGTTATGCAAACCCGATTTCGATTCAAATTCCGAAGTTTGGTCTTACTAAAATTCTGAGACGCAAGTTTTATAGACTCTTTTAAAAAATCCCACCAGTCATGAATATTCGGAAAGGCTTTCTGATACAAGACGTGATTTTCAACAAGTTTGGAAATCATATCGCAAAAATTTTCATCTTCAAGCAAATCTAAATTTAGCCTCCAAAGGCCAGGGCCACGCCTAAAAATGTCAATCAAATTGAGCTGCAAAACAACCGAGTCGTGGTCGGAAAACACGCAAGGAAGAATTTCACATTTGACAGTTTTTGCCACTAAATCGTCCGCTATGAAAAATTTATCGAGCCGAGACCCGATAGATTTATCGGCATTAAACCAGCTACACTGGGTCTGACGCCCATGCTTTTTGCGCCAGATATCGGTTAAGCGATGTACTGTGCGCAATTCTTTCAATTCCGTAGCGAGTGTTAAATTCCCCCCGAGCTTATCAAATTCACTTTCAATGCAATTAAAATCACCTCCAATGATCTTAAGAGAGTTCGGAAAAAAATATTCATGTAAGGTATCATAAAAGCCTTTGCGATCAGTAACATTTGTGGGCGCGTAAATATTAACTAAATTAAATTTGTGTTCGCCGAGAGCGGCTAAAACACTCACTATTCTACCGGAAGAATCTCTTCGCCACTGCAAAATCTCAAAAGGAGAATTTTCCGAAACTAAAATTGCGACCCCGCCCTGTTTACCCGAAGCGGGGGACCAAAAACTCGGACCGGTCCATTTAGCGCGGAGAGAATTAATCGCCTCCGGCTTAGAAACCAAGGTTTCTTGCACAAAAATAAATTGCGAGTTAGACTGTTTTGCGAAATCAAAAACACATTTCTGCTTGGCGTCGTCGCCGAAGCCACGGATATTAAGACTAGAAATTGTAGCTGTGAATGTTAAACATTGGAAAGAGATTCTTCAGACAGAAAACACAAACAAAACTAAGGCATAACAAAATTAACTATAAGACTAATTTACTTGCGTTTCTTATGCTTCGCCGTTCGTTGGGCGAGCGGCGAATTACCACGTTTGATGCCAGGTTCTTCGGTCGGTGGGGAGGATTGTTCAGAATGTTCAGAGTTCATAGAGTTCGAGCCAGTGACTTTAACGGGTTGTGTGGGTTTCCTTAGAGGTGCGGTAGGGCCAGAAATTTTTGCCGGGGTTCGCCGATTAGACGTGGAGCCAGATGAGCTGCTCTGCGTGTTAGAAAACAAGCGCGGGGTGTGTTCGGTTTCGTCATCTGCGTCGCCGTCGGCTTCGTCTTCACGGGGCGATAAAAATTCCTCGTCAGATGGTTCAGCTGGGTCGTCTTCCATCGGATCGTCAGGACCAGTTGGATCGAGAGTTGCTTCGTCGGTAACCACAGAAAAATCACTAGGCGGAGGCGCATCATCATCGGGCGTATCATCATCGGGCGTTTCGCGATTTTCGTTGTCAGAGGGTACGGCACGGGACCAGGAGAAAGGGCAATCCTTGGCTTTGTGTTCGTCGGACCTACAAATGTTACACAGGAGAGGTTCCGGGCAATCGTTGGCGAG
>NW_028145442.1:7500-15000 GCF_977016875.1 Pavona decussata | reverse complement strand
CGCTTTGTTCGTTTGTTCCTTCCTTCTCGTATTTAACACAGCTCCACGATCGCCCGCTCGACAGCTCAGTTCATTCATTCATTTCACGCTGCAAGTATATAACGTTGGAAAGCGTAAGTAATTGCCGTTCTCTCTTGTCGAATTCTAGGTACAGTAAAGCAACAGAAGGCCGTAAACAAAAGCAAACCTACCCTTTTTTCCTTTCTTGCTTGGCAATCACATAAATCACTCGCTGCTCTGCTCTTGCAACCGTCCGTACTCCATCTGAAACATAACAAAACAAAGCCGCGCGCGTGTTAGTTGAACATTAACTAGCAACCATCGGGGACTAGCGCGAACGCAGGTCCCCACTACCAGAAATTATACGCTCGAGTTACCCACATTTGGGGTAATCGCAAGGGTCAACCCAATCGAAGTGCAATGAAAGGGCCTCACCTTGAGAGGACTGCCTCCTTGATCACAGTACCTCCCGCGTCAGGTAAGTTTTTTTGTGTTTAAGGTGAATGGCCAGGCCCCCAGTGGGGTGGAGTGCAATGCCTGCCAGACAATACCGAATTATCCCAACGAGCAAATCGAACGAAGGGTTCACCTTAAACGGGAGGTGCACCAGCACGTCAAACTCACCGGGGGATCGAACCCCGCTCCCTACAAACATTGTTACAAGACAAACACAAACTAAACAAGACAGAACAAATCAACAAATAAAAACGCGAGAGGCACAACATGAACACACTCGCTCAAACACAGAAGCATAACAGGACGACACACTCACTCAACCAAACCGCCAACAAAACCAAACGACCACGACGACATCAACAACACCGCCCAAAACAACAGACCACGATGACAAAATAAACACCACTTGAGGACAGTACAACCAATCAAGGCGACCGTCCAAAGGACAAATCCAAAAAATACACACACTCAGGCAAGCCCAGTACAACCAACAAACCGCCAACAAAACCAAACGACCACGACGACATCAACGACACCGACCAAAACAACAGACCACGACGACATCAACGACGCCGCTCCACAATACCATCAACCCATTTGCTCCCGGAACCAACTTGAACACGAACTTTCCTCCTACGCCAATCAACAGACAAGATTTGCTGACGACGATACAAAAACTCCCTCGGAATAAGACGAACACCATCCCGAACATTAATACCCTCCTCAATCACAGTAACAACAGGGTCAGACAAAGCCTGCGAGTCAGACAAAGGAGTATTTACCACTTGACCATCTTGAAAACTCGCCGAATTCGGGGAGTAAGGCGTATAACACCACCGCAAAGTATCAATGTCAACAGGAGAACGATCAGGCTCACCAGGGGGATCAACAACAGGGGAAGCCTCGGCCAAAACACTCTGACTGGCATCAGCATTAGCTCCACCAGCTGCACCGGCCACGCCAGCTGCACTAACAGGACCAACCGCAGCACTATTCTCATCCGCCACACCAGCAACAGAACCAACCGCAGCAGCATTCTCACCCGCCACACCAGCAACCTCACTAACATCAGACGCGACAGAAGCACCATCATCTCCAACCACACTACTGGCAGGAGTATCATCCACACCACTGACCTCGCCAGCAGAAGCATCGTCCATACCACTGACCTCACCATCAGTAGAAGCGGCAGGAGCATACTCAATCTCACCAACATCATCCGCGGAGGGGCGAACAGGAACGTAAGGAACAGGAACGTAAGAAGGAACAGAGGCAGCAGCAGCTTCAGCCGGAGTAGGATCTGCCGAGGCAGCCAACTGAACAGAACCCCAAGCACGAGGAGCATTCTTACAATTTCTTGCCAAATGGCCAGACTGCAGACAGCGGCGACATTTACCCCTAAGGGGACAGTCCTTCGAGACATGACCACTCTTGTTACAGATATCGCACTCAACGGGTTGACCACGGTACCAGATTTTAACCAGAGAACCATCAATATCCAAGGAACGCGGGATACGGGACTTACGGACCATTCGAACAATACGAGTGCCAGTAGAAACAGTACTTAAATCCGGATAGTGCTGCATACTAACATCATGGACTTCACCAAAGGAACTCAAGACACGACGAAGAGCAGACGGATGAGACTCGAACGGATAATGGAACACCAAAACATTCTCCATCCTGGGGCCAGGTCTAACGACACGACACTGGACACTACCAACAGCAATAGAATCAGCAGACTCAACAGATAACTTGCCAGCACTGGAGACAAAGGTCACTTGGACATTACCACCAGGCACAAACTGGATGGACTCCACGGGGAAACGCGAATCAAACTTAGCATGAATACACTTTGCAATGTCAACACGACTCGCAGCAGACGGAAATTCAGTAACATTCAGAACCACGGTCCGCTGAAAAGGGCCCGACATCATGCTTAATAAGAAGTTAAGCACCACTCCGTATGGTCACCAAAACGGATGGGTGACCAAACACGTGTATAGCGAAAAAACGCCCAACAGACGCCAAAACGCCCACTTCGCCTGATTTGGGGACCAAAAAACCTTACCACAAAATGATAGGGCCTCCGGCCATACTCCCGCGTCAGGTAAGTATGAAATGCTTTGCGCCCCTCGACAACGGAAAAATTGCCTTACCCCTATATCCCTTGTGGTTTTTCTTTTAGTGGCCATCAGATCCGGGACTTGTCACTTCTCTGCGCTACCTCTACATACATCCTGTGGGGAGACAGACACACAAAGTTCAATTTCATTTCAATTCTGTTTTTTAGTTGAATATTTCTTCCCCAAGGGGAAGTGGGCCGCGCTCGGAGGTAGTGCTATACCGAGGCAACCCGTGGCTGGGACGAGGCAAGCCTCTTTTCCACAGCCCAGTTCCAAAAATCAGTTTAATATATGAGCTCCTCAATGAGCAGCGTATCAGATATTAAGCTGATAAGAACAGATACTACACTTGATCTTAGCCAAAAGGCCGAGAAGCGATGGCGAACAAGTCCGCGGAACGAAGGTTGGTTCTTGTTCCCTAGCCTCGAGATATGGTGGCCCGAAAACTGTCGCATTTCCAGCTCCTGTTGCAATGCTGGCCCGGTTTCTGAGCTGCACGCTGGGTTGTGACATTGTACTTTAACCCCCAACAGGGAAGAGACTCAACACGCCGCTGACCTACGAGCAAACTGGCAGTATTGAAAGCGACAAAGAGTCACGTCAGTTACCCGCTGACAATTTGTGTAAGAAAGTTAACAGAAAGTGATTTCGTGGAAACGAGGCCCTCGTAGGCGACTTACATACGTTGCTGATTTGCAGCTGATTCCGCGTTTCACGCGAGTTAACATGGCTAGCCACTCAAAAGAACGAAACGCGATCACTTTGTCACTTTCACGACCTACTCTAGGGAAAAAGCTAGATGTATCCTGTGACACCTTCCCTATAAAGCAGTAAATTTGCGCCCCTTTCTCTTGTCTACGACCATACCACAGGGAAAACACCGGTTCTCGTCCGATCACCGAAGTTAAGCCCTGTCGGGCGGGGTTAGTACTTGGATGGGTGACCGCCTGGGAATACCCCGTGTTGTAGGCTTTCCTTTTACGTTTCTTTGCGAGCAATCAACGATTTTGCCTTTTGCGAACGATCGATGCGGGCTTCTTGAAACAGTTCAGGGACAACATAAAAGGCCTACGATTCATTTAGACCGCAAAAAACCCATTCAAAAGCTCGAAGACTGGCGCAATGTGCGGTCCGAGTTCGTGAGCGCGCGAGAATGTTTAAATTTCGCCTATGACATCAAATTAACACTTTGTGACATCAAATTATTCGAAGCAACAATAACGGAGACGACACAAACTCGATTTGAATGAAATTCCAGCGCCTTTTAGACGTGAAAATCAAGTACACGGCAAGGAAAATCAAGCAATCATTCATTGAACTACAATCAAACACAACAAACAGCGTAATCTTTCCAACGGTTATTTAATAACGGTCGGAAAGACAGAAATTTTTTGCAACGAAACGACAACTTGAAAAGCTCATTCAACTAAACAAATCCAGCAACAAGAAAATCTACTCACGATTCAGACGAACTTCTTTCTGGCAGCGCTTTGTTCGTTTGTCCCTTCCTTCCCGTATTTAACACAGCTCCACGATCGCCCGCTCGACAGCTCAGTTCATTCATTCATTTCACGCTGCAAGTATATAAAGTTGGAAAGCGTAAGTAATTGCCGTTCTCTCTTGTCGAATTCTAGGTACAGTAAAGCAACAGAAGGCCGTAAACAAAAGCAAACCTACCCTTTTTCCTTTCTTGCTTGGCAATCACATAAATCACTCGCTGCTCTGCTCTTGCAACCGTCCGTACTCCATCTGAAACATAACAAAACAAAGCCGCGCGCGTGTTAGTTGAACATTAACTAGCAACCATCGGGGACTAGCGCGAACGCAGGTCCCCACTACCAGAAATTATACGCTCGAGTTACCCACATTTGGGGTAATCGCAAGGGTCAACCCAATCGAAGTGCAATGAAAGGGCCTCACCTTGAGAGGACTGCCTCCTTGATCACAGTACCTCCCGCGTCAGGTAAGTTTTTTTTGTATTTAGGTGGTCCACCAGGCGAAGTGCAATGCCCAGCAGCCATAGACACAAGATAAAGACAAAGACACAAGATAAATACGGACCACCAAGGAGAGGAAGCACCTCCATACGGAGCCGGCTCGCCAAACTACGCCGGGGAGTCGAACCCCGCCTCACCTACAGGAAAAGACGAGAACAACAGAAACCAGTACAACCAGAAAGAAAACAGGACGACACACTCACTTAAACCACGCAGGACACAAACCAACAAACCAACATACTCACTCAAAACAAACCGCAGAAACAGGAGGACTCAAACCAGAATTAAAGGCAAAACAAAGCAGCCAACCAAAACAAATGATGAAACAAACCACCGCAAACTCAAGGACGCCGCCGCCGCACAAGAGCATCAACCCATTGAGTCTTGTCCCCAACCAGAATACGTAACTTCTTCTTAGGAAAATCAGTAGCCACAATACGCTGACGACGAAGCACAATGTCCTTTGCAATAAGACAGTACGGAAAGTTAGGTAGTTCGCTCGGGTATCCAGACCTCACACCCTCTGGAACATACAAAATAACTGGATCAGCCGAAGAAACATCACCCTCCTCAAGCACAGTAACAGCAGGGCTTGACAAGCCAGACAAAGGGGTATTCACCACTTGACCATCAGGAAAATCGTCAGCAGAAAACTGACACTGAAATTGAGATTCCTCGCCAGCAGAAACATTCACATCAGCAGAAGCAGAATCAACCACATCACCACCCGACTTCTCAATAATATCAATGAGAGGACGATCAGACACTACAGGGGGGACAACAACAGCAGAAACTCCAGCCAAAACACTCTGACTGGCCTCAGGATCACCAACGTCACCATTAACCGACTCATCACCATCTACACTAGCAGAATCCTCATCACAGGCAGAAGAAGATTCAGCATTACCAACCTCCATCTTCCCATCATCCATACCCCAATTTTCATCCGCACCATATACACCAATAGCAAACGAAGGAGTCGGAGCCAATGAGGCAGACGCAGCAGGAACAACAGGGGGACGAGCAGGAACAGAAACAGCAGCAGCTTCAACGGGACGAGCAGGAACCGAAACAGCAGCACCTTCAGCGGGACGAGCAGGAACAGAAACAGCAGCAGCTTCAGCGGGACGAGCAGGAAAAGAAACAGCAGCAGCTTCAGCGGGTGTAGGATCCTGAGAGGCCACAGAAGAACCGGACGGCGGGACAGCATCCCCAGACGACGGCACAGTATCCCAGGCACGAGGAGCATTCTTACAATTGCGAGCCAGATGGCCAGGCTGCAAACAGCGACGACATTTGCCTTTCAAAGGACAGACTTTGGAGACATGACCACTCTTGCCACAGATGTCACATTCAACGGGCTGACCACGATACCAAACTTTCACCAAAACACCGTTAACATCCAAGGAGCGCGGGATACTAGCCTTGCGGACCATACGGACAATACGAGTACCAGTAGCGACAGTATTCAGGTCAGGATAATGCTGCATAGAAACATCATGTACTTCACCAAAGGAGCTCAAAACACGGCGTAAAGCAGACGGGTTGGACTCAAACGGGTAGTGGAACACAAGCACATTCTCCATTTTAGGGCCAGGCCTCACAACACGACACTGCACATTACCAATGGCGATGGTATCAACAGACTCAACAGAACGTTTGGCATCGCTGGAACGGAACGTGACTTGAACATGGCCGCCAGGAACAAACTGGATGGACTCTACTGGAAAACGGGACGAAAACTTCGCATCCACGCACTTGGCAATGTCCACTCGACTAGCAGTCGACGGGAAACCAGCAACATTTAGGACCACAGTCCGAAGAAAAGGCACCGCCATAACGCTCAACAAAAAGTTAAGCACCACTCCGTAGGGTTACAAAGTGGATGGGCGACCAACAGCGCAGGAACACCCCCACAAGGCCCACAATCTAGCGAGAGAAAGCAGGCCCGGGGAGCACACAAGGCGCCAATAAATCTGTAAAGCAACAGGCAACTGAAGCAAAACAGTAAAGACCAAGTCTTTCAACTTTTAACGGTCTGGATACTAGCCTTAACAGGATAAACCCGCGTCAGGTAAGTATGAAATGCTTTGCGCCCCTCGACAACGGAAAAATTGCCTTACCCCTATATCCCTTGTGGTTTTTCTTTTAGTGGCCATCAGATCCGGGACTTGTCACTTCTCTGCTACCTCTACATACATCCTGTGGGGAGACAGACACACAAAGTTCTATTTCATTTCAATTCTGTTTTTTGGTTGAATATTTCTTCCCCAAGGGGAAGTGGGCCGCGCTCGGAGGTAGTGCTATACCGAGGCAACCCGTGGCTGGGACGAGGCAAGCCTCTTTTCCACAGCCCAGTTCCAAAAATCAGTTTAATATATGAGCTGCTCAATGAGCAGCGTATCAGATATTAAGCTGATAAGAACAGATACTACACTTGATCTTAGCCAAAAGGCCGAGAAGCGATGGCGAACAAGTCCGCGGAACGAAGGGTGGTTCTTGTTCCCTAGCCTCGAGATATGGTGGCCCGAAAACTGTCGCATTTCCAGCTCCTGTTGCAATGGTGGCCTAGTTTCTGAGCTGCACACTGGGTTGTGACATTGTACTTTAACCCCCAACAGGGAAGAGACTCAACACGCCGCTGAACTACGAGCAGACTGGCAGTATTGAAAGCGACAAAGAGTCACGTCAGTTACCCGCTGACAATTTGTGTAAGAAAGTTAACAGAAAGTGATTACGTGGAAACGAGGCCCTCGTAGGCGACTTACATACGTTGCTGATTTGCAGCTGATTCCGCGTTTCACGCGAGTTAACATGGCTAGCCGCTCAAAAGAACGAAACGCGATCACTTTGTCACTTTCACGACCTACTCTAGGGAAAAGGCTAGATGTATCCTGTGACACCTTCCCTATAAAGCAGTA
>NW_028145442.1:0-2500 GCF_977016875.1 Pavona decussata | reverse complement strand
GTATTTTCATCTTGGACACCCAAGTGAGCCCATAAGGGGCCTCTGGCTTGGAGCGCCAAGCGCCTAACCACATAGCTTCGGTCTTAGAAACATTTAATTTTGCTCCGGTGCCCGCTTCGTACTTGCGAAGCAATGTAAACAAACGATCGAGAGAGAATAAATCTTTAACTAGACAGGTGGAATCGTCAGCATATTGACCGATCTTAAAGTGTTGTCCTGACGCTCCTGGTAAAAGAAAACCCTTTATGGTACTATCATGTCTAATATTAGCCGCTAAAACTTCAGCGCATAAAATATATAAAAGCGGGGACAGGGAATCCCCCTGTCGCACACCGCGCTCGAGAAAAATTCGATCGGTAAGAAAGCCATTAACAAGAACTCGCATGGAAGCGTTATTGTATAAAACAGAAATCCATCGACGAAAGTTCTGGCCAAATCCGAAGGTTTCTAAAACTTTCATCAAGAAAGTGCGATCGACGCGGTCGAAGGCTTTTTCCTGATCTAAACTCAATAAAATACCAGTTTCGTTCGTGATGTTTACATAATCGAGCGTGTCGCGTAACAGGGATAAATTACCGAAGATAGTTCGACCGGGAACTGAACAGGTTTGGTCATTTTGGATTATAGAAGATAACACTTTAGACAAACGATTAGCAAGCGCTTTAGAACAGATTTTGTAATCAACATTGAGAAGCGAAATGGGCCGCCAATTCTTGAGATTCTTACGTTCGCCTTTTTTAAAAATTAGCCGAGTAGCACTTTCCTGCATAGAACTACTAAAAGAGCCTGTAGCGAAACTATGATCGTAAACAGCTAAGAGGTGAGGGCACAAGAGATCCCAAAATTTCGCGTAAAATTCTTTCGGCAACCCGTCCGAGCCGGGAGTTTTACCAGTTGAGAGTCCACGCATCGCATCACCGATTTCGGTCTCAAGTAATTGACCGTCACACGATAAAGAATTTAATTCAGGTAGAAAACAGTCGATTTTAGCCAAAAGGTCTGCTTGAATAGTATCATCCGTCGGTTCGGCGGAATATAAAGTTCGGTAAAAATCAACATGCGCTTGTTCTATTTCGGGCTGGGAAGCCACTTCAATGCCTGCCGCGTTAAAAATAGAGTCGATCTTGTTTTTCTGAGCGCGCTCAGATTCAAGTTTAAAGAAAAAACTAGTGGGTTTTTCCCCTTCTTCAATCCATTGAGCTCGACTTCGCACTTGGCCAGATTTCTGTTGGGACAGATTAATAGCTCGAAGCTGACTTTCTAACCGATCGATCGTGTCCTTAACCGAGTCATCACCACCTGACAACGCGCGTTTTGCTTCAATCAACAAATTAGTTATGCAAACCCGATTTCGATTCAAATTCCGAAGTTTGGTCTTACTAAAATTCTGAGACGCAAGTTTTATAGACTCTTTTAAAAAATCCCACCAGTCATGAATATTCGGAAAGGCTTTCTGATACAAGACGTGATTTTCAACAAGTTTGGAAATCATATCGCAAAAATTTTCATCTTCAAGCAAATCTAAATTTAGCCTCCAAAGGCCAGGGCCACGCCTAAAAATGTCAATCAAATTGAGCTGCAAAACAACCGAGTCGTGGTCGGAAAACACGCAAGGAAGAATTTCACATTTGACAGTTTTTGCCACTAAATCGTCCGCTATGAAAAATTTATCGAGCCGAGACCCGATAGATTTATCGGCATTAAACCAGCTACACTGGGTCTGACGCCCATGCTTTTTGCGCCAGATATCGGTTAAGCGATGTACTGTGCGCAATTCTTTCAATTCCGTAGCGAGTGTTAAATTCCCCCCGAGCTTATCAAATTCACTTTCAATGCAATTAAAATCACCTCCAATGATCTTAAGAGAGTTCGGAAAAAAATATTCATGTAAGGTATCATAAAAGCCTTTGCGATCAGTAACATTTGTGGGCGCGTAAATATTAACTAAATTAAATTTGTGTTCGCCGAGAGCGGCTAAAACACTCACTATTCTACCGGAAGAATCTCTTCGCCACTGCAAAATCTCAAAAGGAGAATTTTCCGAAACTAAAATTGCGACCCCGCCCTGTTTACCCGAAGCGGGGGACCAAAAACTCGGACCGGTCCATTTAGCGCGGAGAGAATTAATCGCCTCCGGCTTAGAAACCAAGGTTTCTTGCACAAAAATAAATTGCGAGTTAGACTGTTTTGCGAAATCAAAAACACATTTCTGCTTGGCGTCGTCGCCGAAGCCACGGATATTAAGACTAGAAATTGTAGCTGTGAATGTTAAACATTGGAAAGAGATTCTTCAGACAGAAAACACAAACAAAACTAAGGCATAACAAAATTAACTATAAGACTAATTTACTTGCGTTTCTTATGCTTCGCCGTTCGTTGGGCGAGCGGCGAATTACCACGTTTGATGCCAGGTTCTTCGGTCGGTGGGGAGGATTGTTCAGAATGTTCAGAGTTCATAGAGTTCGAGCCAGTGACTTTAACGGGTTGTGTGGGTTTCCTT
>NW_028145441.1:187500-237380 GCF_977016875.1 Pavona decussata | reverse complement strand
ATATTTTTTTTTTTTTTTTTTTTTCTGTAAATAATAAACAACCGCAAACCTGCTTTCACCGGACTGAGACGTACCGCCCTGAGGTCAAACCTGGGTGTCTCATTTAATCAGGGCCTTTGTGCTTTGTCAAGCAGCTCATAACGATAATGGGAATAGTCATCAGCTATGACGGATGTTGTCCCATTTTACTGAATTAGGGACCGGTCATAAATTAGAGGGGGGGAGGGCTGGTGCAAACATGGGGAGGGCCATTTTTTTTTTCATACAAGTACAAAAGGGAGGGTCAAACAATTTGGTGCATGTCATTAAGGGGGGGGGGGGGGCATTATTTTTTTTGCAAAGTTGCTGGGGTCAAGGAGTCAATCTAGATTTCCTCTGTAGTCACAGTCATTCTTCTGTAAATATAATATGGAACGCATCCTTTATTTGATGACTGTTGAACATGGGTTTTTAATAACACTTCTTGGTCCTATGTCTAGATCCTCTCCTGACTTGAATAAACAGTATATTGTCAAAATAGAATGTAAAATATATCTTTTTTAGCGATTAATAACTGTTTTTTTGAAGTGATGTAAACTAATTAATTAACAGCTTGATAATCATGGTTCTTGATCTGATTCACTTTCACTTCCAGTACTTTCACTTTGATGGTCTTCTGTGACAGAAAGTTGCCCATTTTCTTCTAAAAGACCTGGAATGTACTCTTCAATGGTAGAAAGTGCTTTCTCAGAAAAAAAAAAAAAGCAGAAAAAAAATCTGCCCAGGCAGGGAAGCAACATGAAGATTTTGATTGGGTTGCCATGCTTGAAGATGGTTCTCGAACCAAACAGACAATAGCTGTTTTGGACAAATACCTGAGACACCACAACAAAGACTGCCAGGGAAGGAAGGAAGCAAAACTCAATGAAGTCCAAAGACACATAACCAACCATTTGGCTGCAACACAAAACCCAAGGGAGCAAGACAGTGACACAGATGAGAGTGAAGAGGATGAGGTGGTCACATGTGATGAAAATGACGATGATGAAGACATTCTTGCTGAAATCGGTTCTGAGAATGAAGAAGAAGAAGAATATGAAGAACACCAAGAGGGTGATAAAATCTTGTACCTAGACTATCATGGAATCACAATGAACGTAACCACAAGATCAGGAAGAAATGGAACTCGTTTTTTCTCTGTTGGTTTAAGGTCAGTGTCATGCAATTCGGGCCATGCTGCAATACAGGTAGCCTTAGTGTTGGAGGAGGGGTTGGGGATCATGATAAATTATGCAAACTATTTTAGAGGTTCAACAATTTTTCTGCCCCTGGAATGTGGAGGGTCTCCCTAAAACTGGTACGCCAAAATAAAAATGCACCAGCCCTCCCCACCCCCCCCCCCTCCCCGCCCCCTTATTTATGACCGGTCCTTTACTACCATTTGATAGATAAAGGATTTGCAAAAATGCCGGGACATTCCGAGAAACGCAATCCACGGCCTGAATGAAATTGGGAAAAATGACAACTATGTAACCGATAAAGCTAAATATGCTCTTATAATCACTTCTGTCCAGGGTACAAAAGTTAGCTGCAATCACAACAAGTTACCCGTGAGGGGTGGTGACAGTTGACGTTCCAGTGTTTCGGAGATCTTGACCCTGAAGATTTGTTGGTCTTTTTCAGCAAAGTTAGATGGACTTACACGTGACCATAATAATAACCATTGAGACCATTGAAACATTGTGCTTGAATGCGATTAAGTTGTTAAAGATGCTGGGAAGGTTATATTAAGAAGCGTACTAAAATGTTGCTGACCAAGCTCGCAAACTGCGGAGACTCAGACGAACAGCTTCCAACAAAAGGCCACAAGGAAGACATTTACTTTAAAACAATAGGTCCTACCCTTGGTCCAGCTGATTTTCCTTAAGTGATATATATCTCTTGTATTTTGGGGAACCTAAAACCTATATATGAACGTGCTCGTCAGATTCACAATATTTCTGGCATAAGTAATTTTCCAGGTAATAAATTAATTGCTTCGGCCCGAGAGGAGGAAAATCTTAAACACTTCCACATGCCGAGTTTGAAGAGGTTGGAGGAAGAAGCACCTCACCAAATAGCCGCGTGTCACACGTTGTAGCTCGACAAGTATACGTAAAGAAATGTTTTTCATATTAGGGTAGATTGGCAACTTGAAAAGTTCCGTCATTTTCAGAGCAATCTGTTAAACTAGCGTGGAGACGTGAATACGCTATTTCGTGTGCCCTTGGCAGACGAAATTTTATTTCTAGTTCTAGTCTATTTCTTATCTATCCTATCCTACATTTTGAAACCAGGTGGGTTGATTTCCGCATTTGGTGGTTGTGCATGTAAGGTTAGTGTTGAATAATATTTATCAAGGTGATGATGAATGCAGATGTTCGTGACAGGTTTTTTTTCCGGATTTCGTCATTTGGCCTGGCCTAAATCTTACTCATCATATTGAAGATAGAGTTGAAAGAAGTTTTTACTGTCTTTCAGGAAGGGATCTTGATGGAACTTAACAGGAATACTCCAAGCGTTTATATATATATATATTTTTTTCTTTTTGTCCATGGTTGTCTTCATGGTTTAACTCCTCTCGACAGCAAACTCGCTTTTCAAATAAAACATCGTTACTGGGTTTGTAAAGAAATTCTATTGCTCCTTCTCAAATACGACACTTTATCTAAGGTGTTGATATCACAGACATGGTTTCTGCACGGGATGTCATATACCAAAAATACATGTAATTAATTCCTTCAGCTTTTACAGTACCTATAGTTGCTATACAATTATATAAATAAAGAAAATTAAACTGCTATTAGTTTCACATGCCTTTTTTAAAAGTGGTTTCGTTTCATAACTGCCCAATTTTGGCAATCAGGTGGCCATTTTCCTCCCCCCCCCCCCCCCCCTTATCCCCCTTCCCCCAGAAAAAAAATAAGAACAGTAATATCGTCTGTTTCACAGTGTAGTCTAATGGAGGAGAATAAGGTGAATTTCTTCTCAACAAAAAGGATGGGTGAGTTTCCTCACATACGAGCAAGAAAGTGCGTATTATCGATTTTACTATAAAGTTGGGTATCATCAATGTTACTGCCAAGTTGACCTGTTGTTACATTAACTGGGCTATTTCCAAAAACCTTCCTTTCCCGAGACCTAGTGAAATTTGTTTCTTCGTTGATCTACCCATTTTCTGGCTGGGTGTTCTCTTTTTCGGCATCAGGCGTTATCAACCAATAAACTTTATTTATTTTTTTTTTATTTCAAAAGGGTAAATCATCGCCTGAGTTCGGATAAAGTTGTTAAAAACCTCAAGTTTTCCTCGGCAAAATGAGAGCTAAAAATTTTGTAACACGAGAAAGCTAATTCGAAGGGACAGATGTATCGTTAAAAAAGCGAAAAAAAGATCAGTTAGCATTTTTTGAAAAGCTAACAGCAGCTTGCAAATTCGGGGAATAAGATTCGACTCCCTAAAACTTTCTGTAACCTAAATTTTCAGCTACAGCATTCGAACAAATAAAACTTCATTAACTTACACAAATATGTCTTCAAAAGGCACAAAACGATCCGACAAACAGATGAGACAAAATTTTTATTATTTTTCTTTAATGTTGGCATTGGGTGATATAGACCACCCGCCTGAAAGGGTTTATTTACAAAAACATATATGTACAGCATTCAAACAGCTTCTGCTTTCAGCGAGGCTATACACGAGATGATAAAAATCGTAATTTTGAGCAACACACTAAGCTATTTAAAAAATATAGTTACTTTTTTAGCAAACTCATGCACACTCCCCAGCGATTTCCTGAATCCTTCTGGGCTAAAAGATGAAAAAAAAAAAACTATTGCAATTGTAAAGAATTCGTGCATATTATACATATTAATAATTTAGTGCGGAAAATAACACACGTATGTTGGACTATTCCTTCTTTCTCGTCTGGTAGATTTTCTATCTTTAACATGTTACTCATCTGTAACTGAACGGGTCAGCCTATAATTTAGACGGGCAATTCGCCTGATTTTATCAGCCTTCTTGTCTGTCTATTTACATGTATCTCAGGACAAACTATCCCTCTAAGAGCAAGGACTCTGCAACAACAAAGTGCCCAATCTCGTACCCAGAGTCCTCAGACCCTTTGGCTAGCGGTTGGTAGCCAGGAATGACTCTAGAGAATTCGGGATTTTTTTTTTTTTTTTTTTTTTTTTTTTTGATTGGCTGCATCATAGCGGCTTACAGAAATCCTGCGTTAATGAAATTAAAGTTCCCTAGTCTCTCTCCTGGTGACCAAGCGCTGACCGAAAAGCCTGAGGACTGTGGGTACGAAATTGCCAAGTGCCGTGTTCACACTTAGAGGGATAATTTTTCGGACGGATTATTACTCTATAGAAGTTATCATGTGAAAGCGGCCATTGCGGAGAGCAAAGGTAGGGAAAGACATGGAGAGAGTCAAAAAGTGATCTAGTCTTGCCTCGTTTTTCAATGCATCTTTCAATATGGCGCTGCCCATCCTTGCTCCCTACAAGTTCAATGCCTGGAATAGGGCGGTTCTCAATTGAGTGCGAAAGTAACTTTGCGTTTGCTTTGGTTTTGCTTTTATCACGCTCCGTGATTGGTTAGAAAAACTCGCGCCACTTTTCCAACCAATGAGAAGCAAGATCAAAACCAATCCTGCCTTACTCGCGCGCGTTTTCCCGCGCTTGGCATCGGTTACGTGCATTTGCTTCGAATTCTGATTGGTTCATTGCACTGTTCACCTCTTTTTCGTTTGACAAAAGTAATTGCTTTGCTTTTCGACACTCAATTGAAAAACGCTCTGACTTAATGGAATGTTTGCTACTGCCGCATACAAAAATTCATGTTGTTATATTTTAAATAGGGTAATCCCAAATCTTTAAAATTTGAAAATCAGGAAAAAGATGTATAAAACGCAAAGCTTGTTAAAAGAGGGAGATTCTAAAAAGCACCTTTCGGTTGATGTTGTCACTCAATGAATTTAGGACAAAAATGGGAGACTAGATTGTTAACCATTTTCACTGTCATTACAACCACTCACTGCCTTTGCTGAATTAAGATACGTGAGAAGAGATTTTGCAAAGAAAGAGGGTCGTAAGACAGAGAAAGGAAAGGTAGGACGCATCGCCGAAGGGGAGGTGGGTGGGTAAAAACATTCTGAGATCCCAGAACGGCGTAACTTGGCGAGAAGGACCAAAGAGCGGGAATAGATTGCTTAAATAAACAGATAAAGTCCCACGAGAAACGGGTGGCATTGATTCTAAAACACCGAGGTATGACAAACGTGCCAGCGTTGCTCGTTTCTTGGTTATTTAGACAGTGAGAATAGTAAACCATTTTTACTGTCATTACAACCAGTCACTGACTTTAATGAATTAATTTATGGGGGGCGAAATTTTGCCCTCGACCTGCGCTTTAATAAAATAGAAAATGATAACCACAATAATGGTTAATAATGGTAATAATGGTTTACGATTGTAAACGGCAACGAGACGTGGAAGGGGGTAAAACCCACCAGCCCAGCCGGACCAGGAACCTAAGACAGGTTATAGGGATTGGCTTAGATTTCCCTTCTTGTCACGAGAGGCATCAGGAGGAGTAAAAGGTCCCTATTGAAGAAGGAGCAAAGAAAACTGGATAAAGAAAATAACACAACAGTGTTATACGCAGTCTCCAAATTAACAATGTAACAGAGATTAACAGTCTTGGACTTGAACATCACTTAAACTGAAATTGCAAGCACCGGATACGTCCTTGAAGGGGCTTCGTCTCTCACAAGTACAACATACATGAGACGGTTGTCGTGAATACGGAAACGAACGAATTCTGTAATCTCTTGGAAGGTGTAAAGGCATTGAGCGCATTCGAGGACCCTGTTTTTGCCAGGAATGTACTCTGGCAATTGAAACTCGATTGCAACCCTGGAATTAAGTCCGTAACTCCTATTTACACTACTTATGATGCCCACATGTAGAATAATATGACTTCTTAATACATCTGCTGCTTCTAAATTTTATTTTTCTTAGTAATTCTGTTGATTGTTTTTAAGGATGTGGGTACTAAAGATGATCCAATATTTAAATTTGTAATAATAGCTCCTGTACTGGTTGTAGCTCATGCCACTGAGAGTTAGAATGCATTTTGATGGGGGTGTGAAATCATTGACAATGTACCAATTTAAATAGTACAATTTCAAATAACATTTTGCTTGCCACTCATCTTATTAACATCAAGAAATCTTGAGTTGGCTTAGTTCACTACAGTCTGGGTGGTCATTAGTATTATAGCCACAATGATGTCATGTAGAAATGGCATTTTACGTACAGGTAATAGTTTGTGGATAAGAAACAAATCACCGGTAGCTAAACAAGACAAGCCACTCGATTGCGTTCTAACTGCGCAGGAGGTTTGGGTACAATGTATTTGCAACTAGGGTTTGTGTTTTCGTAGATCTTGTACACTCAGTATATGCCTCTTTAACGAAACGACATTCACGATTAAATTCAAATTAAGATTAGTGTCAAATCTACTCTGACTTGTTTCGAAACGATTTGTGTCCAATCGACCGCAAGCCTATATATCCATATTAGTCTCCTCGATGAAACTTTCAATTATTGTGATGGTGTTTAGAAAGTGATCAATTCCATTGTTGTCATCATCAGAAAAAGGATCAATTCCTCGGTGATATTCTTGCAGTTGGTGATCTGTGGCTGAGTGGGTGACTCTGGCACAACAACGTGTTGCTCAAAACCAGATGGTTTTACGTGTCACACACTTTCAACTATGTTTAGGATTTGTTCTTTAACGAAGGTTTTTTTTTTTCTTTCCAAAATATACTAAATCGCACTAAGAGAAAAAAGCTGAACTTCTAAATTAAATCGGAACGGAATCGTTACTACCCGACACGCTAACTTCTTAGTTTTTTGTCAAGACTCACGCATACTTTCGTTCAAAAAAAAAGTCTTACCCCCTGGAAATAACTATTTTGTGTACGTTTCTAAAAAAAAGCGAAGAGCTTCCAGCGATTGCTCGTCACCACAGTCCTCAAGGGTCGGATTAACTGTCGGCTTTCCAGTTGACCACTTATTACGCTTTAGAAGCTTCTACGTATTTATAAACAACGAGGATGGGGGCGGGGGGGGGGGAGGGGGTGGGAGTTATCCCCTACTGGCATAAATTAATATACATGAATGGAAACAATAGAGGTCATGTTGTTGTTGTTCAATAAACGTTATAACGTGAATATAGGACTCTGTGTTTTATTTTAGAAAATTAAATTTAATATACATTCAGTAATTGTTTCTGCAGGGAACCGGCGCGAACTAAGAGGTAATCCAGTACGTGGCGCAGTGCGACAATCAGAGTGGCTTCAGTGATGAGCGAGACGAAACTGCAACCTGGACGAAAACAAAATCAAAGTCAGGGAGACTTGGTTTTAAACGACCTCTTTTATCTGTCGGATGCTTAGGAGGGTGCGACATGACAAATTAAACGAATATTAACCACTTGAGTACTTCTTGGCATCGTGCTATCAGAGTTTGCTTTTCTCTTCCCTAGCCCGGAAGCAACCTTTCCAATTAAGGTCTGAAGCGAGAAAGAAAATCACGAGAGGATTGAGGCGGAGCCTTCTCCCGTCCCCGCCCCAATCCCCTCACGGTTCGCATCGCTCATCGCTTGCGCTGTTTCATATCGCAGCTGATCTAATAGAGAGCTTGCTCGCAGGCTTTCTCTTGCCGTGCACCATGATGAACGCTGCTGGACAGAATTGGTTATTACAAACAGACAATGGTCATTGCAATCACCTTGTTATCATGGAACAGAAGAGTAATTTGAAAAAGAAAAAAAAAATCTTGCAAAATTACAAAAGTTAAACAGCTCACAACCGGTAAACGAAACCAAAGTAAAGGCGTTACCAGTCGCCTATTCTAATGAAGCCATTCTCTGATTATACTTTACTTTGGCTGAAGAGGGTTGACAATACTCATCGATTTACACCTGAATGGGAATACCGTGCTAAAATAAAGTTTTACTACTAAATGTTACTGCTCACTTGTGTAGCAAGTGCATCTTTTTTTCGCAATTATAAGATTGAAAGGGAATTAAAGATTTTATTTATTTCCCAGCAGATTCAGCTGTTAACACTTGTTTACACATTAAGGCAAGCAATTACTGCATTTTCAAATATTTTAATCACGTTTATTGCATTGACATGGGTTTAACCAGGCTAAGCAAATAGCACGTACGATTAATTGATTATTTTGTTTTATTAAATTTTCAATCTTTAAACAAAAGCAGTCTTTGCAGATTTAGCTGTTAACACTTGTATACACAGAGGCAAGCAATTATTGCATTTTTAAATATTTTAATCACGTTTATTGCACGGACGAGGGGTTACACCAGGCTAAGCAAATAGCACGTACGATTAATTGATTTTTTTGTTTTAGTTATTGACTCATTATTAATTTTTATTAAGCGAGTTGAAAACTTAGATAGAAAATGCCCTAAATGTGTTGTATATTAATAATAACGTGATGATGTCTATTAAACTGGTCGCTTTCTTGTGAAACGACGTAACGACGGCAATTAAGTTCTTGGCCTGAAAATTCTTTTTCAATCTTTAAACAGAAGCAAAGCACTTTAGATTAGCTCACTGCTTTCGACAGTCAATCAGCCCTCGTCCTAAGAGTTTTTACGTTTCTGTGCGCTAAAAATTATTGTTCGCATTTTTCCCACACGAACGTCTGTTTTGTTGCTGAAAAAGGCCCATGTGCAGCCGGAAAACTTTGCTCTTCAGACAAGAAAATCTGATAAGGCATGTCGATTCTTTCTTTGTCAAAACTCGTCATGATAACTAAGAATCTCACACCAGTTTGACTCCGTGATGTCCTGACTCAAAAACAGGTTACCACCAAGCTACGTGACTTGACTGGTAATTAAAATTTACTAACTGTTCAAACCAAATTGTAGTTAAACTAAACATGCTCATTGAAAGGAAATTTTCGATTCAATTCCGTGCAGTTGCGTAAAAAAAAACTTTTTCTATCTTTTAGTTTACAATGCCTCTGATCCATATGTTGCTTTGAACGTTCGTGGAAACATTCGTGGTGTTTATTGTAACTTCATTTTGAACCCAGGCCAACGACGAGAAGAAAAACTAAAATTGCTATCTTAATAAGAAAATATTTATGGAACCCTAACTGATTGTATGTGTTGCTCGACAATAAAAATGTCAGTTTTACAAGGAAGATTTTAAAAATTGTTTAGAAGTTGACAAACTGATAAGTTATTTTTAACAGGAAAGTTTATAAACGTCTCTCAGAAAGTATAATAAAGAGTCAAAACAATACACTTACGTACTTACACAATAATTCTAAGACATTGAAGGTAAGAAATCAATTAAATGCTTGGAAAGAACAATTCATGATAATTTCTAGCAAATTTGTTGCAACGAAAATGCGAGATCTAGTCCATGTATGGTCAGGGACACTCATCGATACCGAGGTGGTATTTTTTTTTATTTTTATTTTTCTGCTGAAAGAGAAATGTTTATGGATCACTTTTGAAATGACACCAAATCCCCGAGAAACTTCTCCTTCAATTAATCAGCCCTTCTTCACTGCTTCTTCTCGCGCTTCCTTCCCAAATAATCTTTAGCTAAAGATTCACTAGCTGTAGTTGTCTACTATTGAAACTCTCGATTTCTTCATTTACAACAAGAGTGACTTCGAAACCTACAATAATTAGAAAACGATAAACGATTACAAAATGGGAAAAGAGCAGTTTTGAGTATCTTGCGACAGTTAAGTAAACGATATTTACCCGGTGGCGCTTGAAATACAGCTAGGAATATCGTTGTTACAACATTGAAGCTAAACAGATCAAGTGTATGTAAATTACATGACTTTAAACCACGATACATGCAAATTGTTACTCATGCACACGTGCGCGGTATCGCGCTAGCTGTTTTTGAAACAGCTAACCTGAAGTACTAAGAAGCAACAATCGTGCCTCACACATACCCTGAAGTACTAAGAAGCGACAATCGTGCCTCACATTGTCTCTTCTGCATATTTTCGGTTTTTTTTTTTTTTTTTGCTCTCAGCGAGCGTTCTCTTCTTCTCGACCGCAGGTCCTGTCCCGGCAATTTTCAACGTAAAGAGACGCTCAATCGCTTGGCACGCAGACTACTGATTGACTCAAAGCAGTGAGCTAATCTGAATTGCTTTGCTATTATCAAGATAGTTGACAAAAGTTATCAGGTCGAGAATTATTGCCACCGTTGCGGCGTAGAAAATACAATCAGACACTACTACTACTGCTATATTAATAATAATAATAATAATAATAATAATAATAATAATAATAATAATAGCACATATAGTGCAATTTCCACATAAATCTGTAACTGCGTTCTCTTAAGATTGATAAGGAATCTATAAATATAAAAATTAATCAATTAATCGTACGTGCTATTTGTTCAACCTGTCCAAACCAGCGTCACAGCAGTAAATATGACTTTAAAAAATATTTCAAAATGTTGTAATTACTTGCCCCTGTGTTTACAGGTGTTTACAGCTGAAAATGTTAAAATATAATTAAATTCTCTTTCATTGCTATACTTGCGAAAAATGCACCAATTACACAAGTGAGACATCTATTAATTGCAATGTTTTATTTGGAAACGAAAACAAATAATGTTGCTTCATTAAATTTTGTGTCCAAAAAAGAAAAATAACATCTGAATGGTGTATGACGTTTTCAAATAAATTTTACCTTGAAAAAGGCTTAGTCTGAGGAAATTTCTCACTTTCGTCTGGAAACCAACAAGGCTGCCTGCTTCAAGGCCCATTGATTTGGTAAGTAATTATAACGGCAACAAAAGTTAATAACTAATGTAAAGTTACGTATAGAATTTTTTTCAGGCCAATAATTTGTACCTACAGTAGGTTGTGCAGAAAATTTCCATTGAATTAAGTACTGTTTTTGTCTTGGGCTTAATTTGACCAATTCAGTCATTTGAGCCATTTTGCTAAGTGATACAGTTTTTATGGCAAAAATTAATATACCGCAAGTTTAATAACTCCCAATTAACTAGCAAGGAAAAAGGCTTCAGAAAAATAGAATAATATACGTATATTGCTAGAACAGATTTGTTTTAAAATGAGCAGTACTAAAGCCAACAGACAGTATTTTTTTTAACTGATTTAGAAAGTAACGAAACATTTTTAATCTACTTATAGGTTGTAGGGGATGATGTTGGGCAGGAAAGTCGACATCACGACAATCTGCCACCTAGGGTTTGCCATTTGTATTTCCGTCCTCAATCTGTTTCTAAACTGTCTTTGACTCTTTAACGTAATTTATGGGAACTTTTCTGTGGTTTTCCGTGTTACTCAATACGGTAACGATTTTCACTTAATTTGATAATTTGATTTGAGAACCAGAATTCAAAAACTTTTTACAAATGTTAGTTTTGATAAGTCCGCCAAAAACGATCCTTTTATTTTCGTTGTCAAATCATCCGTTTTGAATCACAAAGTCTTCGTCATCTTTCATCCATATTCCCCATCCAGCTTGTTCATATCTTTATTTTACAGATACATCACGTGTTTTCTGTATCCATTTATCTTAGCTTATTAAAAGAAGTAGAAGCATATAAAACAGGCAGAAAATTAATTGCACATAGTAGATTCCAATTATGTATTTGTTTTCAGTTCGTAGTTGCAAAAGCCGAAAAAAGAGTGCATGGAAAATTGTTACAGATATATAAGAGATGTCAATTTCTTATTCTTCTTTATCAGTCAAAAAAGCAAAAAATATAAATAAATAAAATGAAATAAAAAAAGACCTTCCTTCTTGCGTATTCAGATTATTTCATTTCTGTAACTTGTGTTAATATTAAAAGCAGAAGAATACAATCTTTTAAAAAAATGTGTTGGGTCCGTGTTTCGTTTGACAGACAAGTTTTCTTTCGTCTTGTACAAGTACGGAAAAGAAAGCAATGGAATTTTTTCTTCTTTCATTTGTGTACAAATTGTAGCAGAAAATTAATTACCTTCTTCCTTCTATGTACAATAAAACGGAATAACGAAAGCCAACTTCAGTTTTCTAGCATATGCATGTTGTTTTATATTTAAACTTAAACAAACAAACCCAATATCTATTTCCGTTGTTTTTGTTTTCCGTTTTATACAGAAAATAGCGCGATAAAAATTTCGAGCTCATAATCTAATTGTTAAATAAAAGCTTATCAAAGAACAACTTTTTTTTTTTTAAATCTGGGTCTTCCAAAAATGGTGGTACATTATCTTTAAACGCATTAACGACAAGTGTACGATGTGTCCTACGGCAGATGCGACTTCAGATTTTCGCTCAGCAATGGCGACCCACAGAAATCAGGTCGGTGTGTCACAATTTTCTAAGCTGTGTAGTGTTGTAAGTCGCTCGAAATACTTTCCGTCAGGTGATTGGCTAATAGATCGAGCTTCCGTATACTATCGAGTGACGTGGGATTGGTTGTTATTTCACTTCCGGTGACACCAGAGTGAGTGGTTCATTTGCATACGGAACGCCACTATCACTCGTGGATGCTAAAGCACATCCACGAGTAACAACTCAACATCGAGAGAGGCAAATAATATATATATTTAGCCAAGCCTAAATGCTGAGCTCCAAATAGAATTTAAATACATGCTACTCTGCTTATTGTATGAACGTAATAACATTACAAATTCTTCAACCTGTCTTGAGATGTAATATATCAAACACGAGACGCAGTGTTTCATCACATATCAAACACCGAGATGAGAGTTGAAAATACGACGCGTAGCGGAGTATTTTTGACGAACTTCGAGGTTTTTAATATTGTGATGAAACACTGTGACTCAAACAAACTGATTTTGAAAGAGAAATTAAGGATGCAAAAACGGGGAGTTTTTCATCAGATATCCAAACACGTCACGGTGCATGATTTCCTTTATCTTTGGATTTTGAATTATTAATGAGTTTAAGTGCATAGAAAGCAAACTTTTTACGCATCAGCGGAAAATGTTTTGAACCATAAGAGTGCGAGGTCACATTGCTGAATTCCGATGACATTCCAGAGCAAAAAAAACTTGTGAATGAAAAAAATTACCCTCTCTCTCAAATATTTCTCCCGTGGAAGCTGTTAATGTTTTTTTTGTAAAGCTTGAAATGCGTACAATAAAGAAAATTTGGCTACCATGTCATGTTTCCACGCATGCAATTTGGCCGCTCGGATAAAAATAAAATATTTGTTTCAAAATTTATTACTTTGTAAATATTTCTCGTACAAAAATATTTCAAGAAATAATTCAAGTCTCTAAGTAAACGTTGACAAACGGAGAATACAGGAAAAATAATGTTTGCTTGTTGTCCGAAATATTTTAGAAAGCGCTTTAATTTAAAATTAGAGCGTTTTTACTTTTTACAAAACTTATGCGCTGCGTATTGCGAATGAATTACACAAGTCCAGCACAAAATGTTCAAAACAATTCATAACTCTGTGAATATTTCTCTTACAGAAATAATTCTAGTCTCTAAGTAAACGTTAACAAACGGAGAATACAGGAAAAATAATGTTTGGTTGTGGCCCAAGACATTTCAGTGAGCGCTTAAAATTAGAGCGTGTTGACAAAACTTATGCGCTGCGAATTGCGAATGAATCACACAAGTCCAGCACAAAATGTTCAAAACAATTCATAACTCTATGAATATTTCTCTTACAGAAATAATTCTAGTCTCTAACTAAACGTTAACAAGAGAATACAGGAAAAAATTGTTTGGTTTTGGTCCGAAATATTTAAACGTTTACTGCGTGTTTACAAATGTGCTCTGTGAATGATTAACACAAGTTCAACACAAAACATAACTCTGTGAATAGCTCTGTAAATGTTCAAAATTAATTTATCCACGAATATTAGTCGTATGGCAACGATTTAAGTATTTTTCTATAATTTGAAGTATGTGAAATATGGAAAACTACCGACAGTTGCCTGCAAAAATGTATTTAACTTCTATGCGACTTGCAATTTGCTTACTCACACAGCCCACCACATGTTTGTTTTCAACTGACATTTCGCCTGTTTGTTCGTCGCTCCCGGGGTTCAAATTTGCTTATTAGTCGCCTACTTTCTCCACATATGTAGTTTGACAACATATTCAACGAATACAAGAAAGCAGTGTTCTTCAAACTTCTCTTTTTTTTTTTTTTCTAAAAGAAGTAAGCCATCCAACTTCCCGCCGAAAAAATGCGGGATGCCGCACAGGTTGAAAGTGACATTTCGCAATGGCTTACATAGAGGGGCGGACGTACGTACGTACGCCGGACGGACAGTGACGTCATAACGAAATTTTTTCGCATACATGGGTTTACAAAAATCTCTCATCAATGGGGTTCCGGCGCGCAGATTTCCGCTATATCCGAGGGAAGGCTGGGTACAAAAAACTGAGCTGAGCTCATATACCGTAGTTTGACCTTATTTGGATAAAAGATTGCCCCAGGGGTTGGGAAAGTTTCTTCGGAAAAAATGGAGACAAAAAAAAAAGAAAAGAAAAGAAACAAAAATCAGAAAATGCTATCTCAATATAACAACAATAAAGGCCACAAAGTTCGGTATGACAATATTTAACGTATCTCTGAAGTTTCCTTTAAAATCATAAAAATCGCACGATTTTACGATTTTGATCACATAACAACCACAACAACAACAACCGGTTATCTTCAAAAATTTCACCATGGCTTGCAAATCATGGCGGTAAGAGGTTAAAACCAATTGAAGGATTTTCCCAAGACGAACTTAACGCCTGCCTTCATGTTCTACACATTTACGAGGACTTCAGTTACAAAAGTTCATCTAGGAGATCCGCACGAGCGGCGGCCATAATGTTCGTTTCGGTCGATCACTCGGCACCACTCAACAAAACACTTGCACAAGTGTGCACAGCTCTTACGCTTCTCGATAAGCTTGAAGCTTAAAAACTTGCACTGAATGCTTGTGTGAGGTTGTACCTAGTACCCTCGGACTTGCCTTAAGTGTTTTAAAACGTCTGCGAGGAATTCAGTTTAGCACAAAAAAAATCTGTCAGGTCTTTGATCCTTTCCTTCGCTCGGCACCACACAGCAAAACATTAGCTCAAATGTGCACAATTATTACGCTTCTCGATAAGCTTGAACTTCAAAAGCACTTAAATGCTTGTCTCAGAAAGGTTGTAACTCGTACACTTGTACGTTTCTTGAATTTGAGATGTCCGGCTGTGTCCGATCATAGTGTAGTAGCTATGGTCCGATCTGCTTCGCTTTCGATTTCTCATTCAACTCCACTCGCAAAGAGCTGCGCGTGTCATGTGGTCATTACGTTGTCGCTTTTGGTGGGAAGCTGCCTCATAATCCGGTCATTTTTTTGAAATAAAATTCAATAAACTTCAACACCAATATCCAAACACTTCGCACCTCTTTGGCTATTACCATCCAATATCCAACAAGGGCGAATGGAATAATAGTTAATTATTCGACACAAGAATATAAATCCCCGAGCTACAATACCAGGCCCCAATGAAACGAAATCAAGTTGTTTGTTACGCAGGCAAAAATATCAAGCCCTGTTATCGTAATATTATTAGACACAACAGTATCAATCCCCGAGTTACAATACCTGCGCCAGTTTTTGATAAGCTTACATGACTTGCAGACATGAAAGATGGCGAAGGCTTTGAAGGTCAGCAAGGGGACGTTGATTGATGCTGTGCGCCTTTATTGGAGCTCAATCAGTTCCGAAGGACGACATTTCATTTGTGTACATTATTTTATAATTTCAGAGATTGGAGAAAAACGTCCGATTAACAAGTATTCTAACTTCATTTTTCAGTTTTTATACTTATCGATAAGTGCTGTAATATACCTTGCAATATTATAAAACAAATATAGCAGTCAGTCTCATCCAGCATGATCCATTAGAAGTTTCACTCGATGGTTGTATTCAACAAAGTCTATCGGAATAATTCGCAAATCTAAATTATACTTGTCGACAAAATCTCTACGAACATTATATTTTTCACTAGTCTACCCATACTTTTTTTTACTGCAACTTAATTTGGGCCTCCACTTACAAATCTAACCTTGTTCGTCTTAAAATTCTTCAGAAACGAGTGGTGAGAACTGTAGCAAAAACCCATTCTTATACACATACTGATCCAATCTTTAGAAAATTGGTAATTTAAAATTTCATGACATACACCTATTTCAATTAGGTTTATTCATGTACTTACCAAAACCGTACCCTTCCTTTAAAATTTGACAGTAAATTCACCTTAAAGAAAGAAATTCATTCGTATCATACAGGAAACTTTCATTTTTATCGTTTGCCTCTTTGTCAAACTAACATCAAGCAGTTTTCCGTTTTTTACCAGGGACATAAATTTTACAACTCCTTGTGTACCGAAATCGTCAACTCGTCCTCCTCTATCTCCTTTAAGAAAGCACTTAAGGCGTTTTTCTTTAATAACTATTAAATAGTTTTCATTTTCTTGCAGCTTTTCTTTTCGTAATATATCCTTCCGTTTGAAATTGTAATTGCATGAAATTGTAATTGTATCCGTCGTCGTGTTCTTATCTTCTTTTTTGATTTCATCTTGTAAAATAATAACTGAGAAGACCTAATCAATATAAGCTTCATAGTTTCCTTTAGGTCTCCTCGCCATTGTTACAACTATTTTTTTTCTATTTTTTTTTTGTTTACATTGTATTTGTGGTGTGGCAAAATAATTAAATAAAAATAATAATAAAATAAAAATGGTTTTCATCGATATAAACGCCCGGGGTGAATGTCCAGATGTTCCTTCAATTTTAAGTTATGCTAAGGAGTTGTTCACTGCTGGGCCATGTAGGTTTAAAAAGGCATCTCTATTTTGAATTCCATCTGCCTACTTTCACTAGCCGAAAGTCATTATCACCGCAAAAAATTTATCTAATTCCTTTTCTTTATTTTTTTTCTTTTAATTATAGTTTCTTTTAGATTATTTATTTCCACTGCAAATAATAATAACTAAACTATTAAGTAGATAAATTGTACAACAACATTTTTTGGGCAAAGGATTATCGTTCTAATTGCTGGAATTTCGATAAGTTAACTGCAGCTGAGAATTTTCTGAAATTAATTAAATTAAATAATTAAACAAAATTGAATAACCTTATCCAATGTGAAAGTCCGAGGATTAAACAGGCATTTAACAAATATTAAACTGAAAGGAGCCTTTTTAAATCTGACGTGTAAGCGTTACATCTTAACCTCTCAAAAAAGGATTTCCATTAGAAAAACACTTCAAGTAGAGCCCGAATAATTCATTCGTGAGCAGACGAATATGACTATCACGAAAACGTGTTGCATTTAACATTCACTGCATGAAGGTTTTCCTTCAGCTGAAGCAAGATGTCTGACAAGTGCCATCTTCCCCTGCACCTTGGCTTTGTGTTATTTACAGTTGTGCTGCTAATTGGAGGAAGAGAAGGTAACTGCAAAACCCCCATTTGCTTTAATTTGGACTTTTTTCAGTATATGTCGTCATTTGTTCTCTTAATTGTAGCGCAGAGAGTAACAGACAGACTTGGGGGTGGGGCGGAAGTAGATCGCTGTGGAAGTAACCAGATAATAGATAATTTGCGGAGGTACTTTAAGGTCTTTAAACCTTTTTTTAAAAGCAAATATTGCAATTTTTACAATTAATGGTCACTTGCATAGCTTCCTTGTCGTTTTGAATTAATGTGAACTGCAATTCTTTGTTGGGTGCTCAAGGATGGACTATACAATCAAGCAAAATATATTTGTGGATTCATTTACTATTCACAAAAAGGTATTCAGTCTTAGCAAGTCTTTGTATATTCTCTAATTTAATAGCCACCAGTTTTAAGGCCGGAAAAGTCAACATGACGACATCCAGTCCAGGACTGTTTACTTGCAAGAAAATATCGTTTTCTCAACCTTTCAATGGCGGAAAGAAAGTGAAAGTGTTTGCTTCATTTGGTCATTCGATGGAAAGAGGCCCAACTCGTGGTAACGGTGCAGCTATTTGGGTTGAATCAGAAGATCAAAATCAATTCACCACCTGTGTTTCTGAATACGGTGAAGGTTCTAATGGAACAGCAGAGGTGAATTGGATCGCTGTCCAATCCGTTCCTTCTGGAGCTCAAATAGGAACTGCTAACTTGGATTCCTGGACTACTGGGACAGAATGCAAAAGGATCGATTTCCCACAGGTTAACATAATTAGTATTTATATTAGTATTTATTTATTTAATGAAATTTCAATTAGCAAAAAAAAAAGTAAAAAAACCTCTACCTACTGGCTTCATTTGTAATCAGAGTTCTAGGTTTAAAATAGGATCTTAAAAGTAACGGCCTTTTGATTCTGTTATCAGCTTAAGCCAGTTTTAGAAAAAGAAACCGTCGGTCAAGTCAGACAATTTCCCTTCCTTGCGAAAAGTTAGACGGACAGTATTTTCAACCTTATTTGCCAAAATCATTCATCGCTTACAGGACGTCAATTTCAAAGTAAGCAGTCGAGACTTTTTTTTTTTTTCAAAATTGATTTGTCCTCTCTATTATCGATATTTTGTTTAACCTAGACTTTAGAAATTAAAGAAGCTCGGGCTTGGTATAAACTTAATTATCCATTGTAGTTCGTTTATTGAGGTTTATGTTATATGTTCAAAATCATAGCTTTTTTTTCTCACGGTTCTAAACCATAAGCATCCAGACAGAGGTGCAAAAGTTCATGAGCTACTAATCTACTTTTCAGACAATGCTGGCACAAAATCAATGAAACGTGACGATTTTGAGTGAGTGAGTGAGTGAGTGAGTGAGTGAGTGAGTGAGTGAGTGAGTGAGTGAGTGAGTGAGTGAGTGAGCGAGTGGGTACGTGAGTAAGTGAGTGGGTGAGTGGGTGCGTGAGTGGCTGATTGCATGAGTGAGTGAGTGAGTGAGTGAGTGAATAAGTGAGTGAATAATGCGTGCGTGCCTGCGTGCGTGAGTCAGTTGGTGAGTAGGTGGGTGGGTGGGAGGTGTGTTGGTGGATGGGTGAGTGAGTGAGTAAGTCAGTGAGTGACTGAGTGATTGCGTGAACAATGCGTGCGTGCCTGCGTGCGTGCTTGAGTGAGTTCGTAAGTAGGTGGGTGGGAGGTGAGTGAGTGCATGAGTGAGTGAGTGAGTGAGTGAATGAGCGAACGAGTGAGTGAGTGAGTGAGTGAGTGAGTGAGTGAGTGAGTGAGTGAGTGAGTGAGTGAGTGAGTGAGTGAGTGAGTGAGTGAGTGAATGAGCGAGTGAGTAAGAGAGTAGGTGAGTTGGTGAGTGAGTGAGTGAATGAGTGAGTTGGTGAGTGAGTGAGTGAGTGAGTGAGTGAGTGAGTGAGTGAGTGAGTGAGTGAGTGAGTGAGTGAGTGAGTGAGTGAGTGAGTGAGTGAGTGAGTCGGTGAGTGAGTGAGCGATAGTGATAGTGATAGGGTCTCTTTATTGCGTCTTACTCTCCAAAGGGAGATATTGGTCTAGTTACAATAAAAGGTTCGATATTAACTAGAATAACGGATTAACTGAAACAAGGAGATTATAATTTTGAATAATTAAAATAAAAACAGTGAAACAACTCATTATTAACATACTGATTCTAAGAACTTTTTTTTTCTTCTGGAACATTAGTTTTGAATTTTGAATATATTTTTTTTCTTAGTTGAGTCTTAAGGGAGGAACGAGCATTCTCGATATGTTGTCCATTTAATTTATTGCTTGTGGAGGGCATTCGTATTAACTATCACTATTTAATACATCAAAAAATCTTGCGTAACAAAAAAGCTTTATTTAAGAGAGGATTGTTTGTTTCATATAGTGGGCTTTGCCAGTAACTGAAAATTGAAGTCTTCATGTCTATAGTTAATGGGTTCCGCCCCAAGTTCTGTCCGACAGGCAGGCTTTATGTGTACCATGGTGTATTTATTGTTTCTTTGGACAACTTAATATGGACTTTTTCAACTGTGCTTTATTTCAAAATAAGTCTTATATAATAATAATTCAGGCTCCCCAATTTCGCATTCATATAATAGTATAAGTTTGAAAAGAGCATCAAAAAGTTTATTCTTAATTGTAACTGTGGTCGTATCGGAATTAGAGAACGACCGTTTTTTTATTGTTGTTATTAGTAACCTCTCAAAAACCTCTCCTTATTCTGTACCTTTGATATTATAGCTAAGTTTTCCTTCTTACTTAGCGGTAAGATTTATTCTTTCCTTTTTGTCATACTGGCCCGCCTAGATTAGCTTTCCTACTTTCGGCACCGAGAAATTATACATGTAAATTTATCCAACGCCAAATAAACTTGAAAGTTGAATTTGAAGATAGAACTTTGAAAGCTTTTTTTTTTTACCAATGCGAATGCGTGAGGTATAACGACCAGATCAAGTCATTTCTATCCCTAAATATGTTTGTCTGTCTGTCAAAGATACGTTTGGCTCCATTGTCCTCATTTTGGTATAAAATTATTATATTTCATTACATTTTGAATTTGGGATGTTTTTTGGCTCTTCTGAAACATTAAATATGAGTATTTACCTACTTTTTTTTAAGTGGTTTCATTTTCTAGGGTAAGTAAACACCGTATCTTATCGTCATCATTTAAGTTAAAAAAAAAAAAAAACCATCGTGTGTTGAAACGAGAGGATGCAGCTCATTTCTAATGTTATTGAGTGGGTGAGTAAGTGTGAGTGAGTGAACTTTTGAATGGTGATAACGAGTACCGTTCAATTATTCTTAATTTCGTCTTGTTTAATATTTGATTTTTTTAGCGTTTTATGACTCCACCAACTGTACTTGTAACCCCTTCTCACAAGTTAGCTAAAAGACCCCAGGATGCCATGGCGCTGTGGATTCAACATCCGAGTGTGAACAGTTTCAATCTTTGTGTCCGTGAAACCAAGCTTTTTGATGGCTTACACCAAAACATAAAAATTGTGAGTAATTACTTCGTATTTTTATTATTATTTTTTAAAGATATTGCTTCTGTCTTCTGTAACGTAATTCTTTATGTTATAAAGAAATTAACTCGCCCTTTTAAAGGGTGAGTTGGACGGAAATAGAAAGTGTCCGGACTTGACTTTGAACATTCGTGCCTATTGGAGTGAAAGTAACAATAAGCACACCTTGTGACTTTTTCAAAATTAATCTAAGGACACTTTGGTTTTAAAACCTTTATTGTCAAATGAATTTCTTAGAAATAAATCGAAAAACGATTTTGACAACGATGTTGCTTCTTCCTCTAAAATGTCTTTGTCCTTTGGTTATGAAACATTGCCTTTATGGTACTTTTCTCATTTTACATTTTGTTAGTTTTATCATGGGCTATAGGAAACAGGGTTTCGACTAAATAACGATTACATTTTATCTCATATAAAGTTGAATTACTCACAATGAAGTAGTCTTCTGTCCTTTCTGATCTTGCTCCATATTTATATCAAGTAGAATAGCCCTAAAAAAACCCTGCGTTTGATTCAGAGCTATCCTGCAAGCGTTCGTTAAGTCTTGGTAACCGCGCGTCGTACTCCAATCCCAGACGCAGGCACTAAGCACGCCATCGTTAACCCTAATGAGTTAACACTCGCGCTCCTAGCGCCCGCGCCTGAGATTTGAGTAGGACGCTCGGTTACCAAGACTTAACAAATGCTTGCGATATAGTTCTGAATCGTAATGGCGCGTTGTTAGGGCTATTTTAAAAGAAATAAACGTTCTTAAGTCGATTTTTGAATGTATTAATGATGTGTTGGAAAACCTGAAAAATCCAAATGAGATAGTGAATCCAGCAAGGCGGCACTTAAAGTGTCCCTAACCCTTCAATTTGTTTTCTTTTGGTAAATTTCCATATCTGTGAAGAACTCATTCTCGAAATGTTTTTTTTTTTAGAAATATTGAATCCTTTTTTTTACGAGCGCTAAAAGTTACTCAAATTTTTAAATTTTTGTGCCTTCTAAGCCCCGCTGGACAAATTTTTGTCTCGTGGGCTCATAAGAAACGAGACAATGAGAAGCGTTCGATATTGGACACTTTCTTAGCTGTGACGTAAGAAAAGGACACCATTCCAAAGCACGAAGCATTGAAAGTACGCTGATTCCTTTCTCTACATTTCGAGAGTTGCAGCATCAAAAACCACACATTTTGCAACCATTCTCTCTGTTTACAATTGAAGCATTACCGCGAATCTTCGGATATTTTTGCGCGATGTCTTTTTCTTACGTCACGCTCCATATTTGGACACATTTGGCCGAGTGGGGGACTAATGCGAACGATATGTGAGAATATTGACAATACTGCCTTTCACTTCTAGTGCTCGTAAAAAAAAGGATTCAATATTTCTCAATTTTTTTTTCGAAAATGAGTTCTTGATAGATATGGAAATCTATCAAAAGAAAACAAATTGAAGGGTTAGGGGCACTCTAAGATCAATGGCTTAAATCGCAGGCCATTTCAGTCCATTGTGCCATTTTGCAAACGTAAATTAAGAAACATTTTTGGACTTGATGCATTGATCCAGATAAAAAAAAAGGCGTTGGCTAAGAGGAGAAAGGTAAAAGGGGAATAGGAAAGTACAAACAAAAACAGAGGTGAAAAGAAACACCAATGTAGCATGTCCAAACTGGTATAGTAGATTGTCAGACAGTTTGGTCAAATACCCAAAAGATTTTAAAAACTTAAATGAGAGGGTTATATTCGATTAAAGAAAAGGCTAACTTGAGCAATCATTTATTTTGCTTTCTTGCAGAACTGGTTAGCATTTACTAACCTCAATCTGGACAATTTTACCTTGACGAACAGTCTGTTGTTTGCAAACATTACCTCACCATCTCGCAGAGATAACTATGCTTTCTGTCAGGTAAGGAGAAGTAAATAATGAAAATAAATAACTGTCAACATCATCCTATACGTTTAAGCATATTTGTTTATTTTTTCTCATAGAAAATCAACTTTACAGCTCCATTCTTTGTTCCTCCTGTGGTAGTGGTGACGCCTAAACGCAAGTATAACAATTCGCCTCTGTCTGCTGGATCTGGATGTGACGCAATTGCCAGCTGGATTGAGGTACTTTCTTTAACTTTTGTTATGTTTATCGTTGATCCAATAAGCAATTGGTTAAGAGAAAGTAAGGAGGCACAATTTTACATTACCTTATGAGAATACAAACAAGTTCATTGATCTATTTTCTACTTACTTCAAATTTTATCACAATACTGGTTGTTGTTGTTGTTGTTGTTGTTGTTGTTTTATGCCTGATTTTGAGTGTACTATGCGAAGAGTTCCACCCTTACTAGACACTTAACTTATTCAAGCAGTCTAGTGTCTGGGTTTGAAGTATGTTCGAAAAATAAAAATCATCCAGAAATTTTCGGCTTCGACTGCCTAGAACGGGATTTGCCCTTATTGCAAAACCATAATTTTCGAACAAGGTCTTTCTTGGATCTTTTAGTAAGTAGTTTTTGGTCGAGAAGCTCAAAAATCATTCATATTGTTTTCAAAAAGCAGAGAAAATCAACTAAAATATAAAAAATGTTAACTTTAAAGTGGCAAAAAAGATAAATGAGGCAACTCTAGCATTGATATAGTCTGCCAAGACCGAAGTCTTCTAGCTCCATCTCGATTGACCACATCACCAAGAGACTTGGAAGACATAAAGTACCAAAAAAAAAATGTATTCTTTGAATCCGCAATGGACAGTGATGAACGTGCAAAGTCAGCGCGGGTGGGATACCTGCCCCATCGGCCTATATAGCCTTAAGTTATGATTGCTATGGATAAATAAAATACCAGGGATATTTAAATTTTGTCAAATTTCAGTTTATTGTATGGGAAAAGTCAGAGAATGTGGTGGTTTTTGCTCAAATAGCACATAAAAGCTTTTATTAAAATTTACATCACTGCTATCTCAAACCCCACAAATGAAACAATTCTGTTCAATTTTAGCACACATCCACAATGGAAACAGAAATTTGTGTGAAACACTATAACAGTGATGTAAACAACAAACACGCCATCCAAGTAGATTACGTGGTTATTGGAGGTACGTAAAATCAGTTGTAAATGAAGACCAAGCAACAATTTATGTATATTTCCAATAATTGTTATATGGATTCTTCTTTAGGTATAAGAAAAGGACAAAGTCTTAGGCTAGGACAAATTCTCATTGACGTTATATTCTTATGCGAACGATACAAATTTTAACGCACGAATGAAAATCTATCCGTTCTTCAACCCACACTTACAGTGTTGAGCCCGTGTACCCAAATCGGATATGTTGTCTTTTGGATAAGTGTTGGGAAAGTACTATGTCATTGACAGTGGATAGCTTCTAGGTCAGATCATGATACATTGGGAATGGCATATATTGAAATATTTGCCCCAATCCCATTTGTCTACCATTTCAGGTACATTCATAGCAGATATGACGGTAATACTAATACACTTGTACACATCTCCATGTTGTGTGGGGTCAAAAAGAATGTATTTAGCCTTTGAGCGTTTCGGGTTTTGATATCTGCCATAATACCAAGCCAGATACAGGCGATTTCTTATATTCATCCTCCCTGAACCCAATTTCAAATCTACACGCTCTCTTACTGCTTCCAACCAGATGTTCTACTTTCTCTTAACATTTCTTCCTTTGCACATATTTCTAGACCTGGATCCATG
This sequence comes from Pavona decussata, assembly GCF_977016875.1. NCBI lineage: Eukaryota > Metazoa > Cnidaria > Anthozoa > Scleractinia > Agariciidae > Pavona > Pavona decussata. Next base: position 212,628 of record NW_028145441.1, on the reverse strand, counting down.
TTTAGACGTCACGTGCGATTACCACTGTCTTTGTAAGGCTTTTGGGCCTTCCGATGCTCGCTGTGTCAGTGTTGAGAGCTGTCCCTCATTTCAAGAACCAATCTGTTCCTCAAATGGTACGACCTATGACAACAAGTGCCTGTTTGAACAGGAAATGTGTTTGCTGCAACTGAATTTTACAGTACAACATCCTGGCAGCTGTGAAGGTATGCTTAGTTACATATAGGTTCAATTCTAGAAACGACTTGAAGACTTTCGCCATGCACATTACCCAAATCAAGAATAAGCAACGTTAACATTGACTGCAGCCTTATACACTTTTAAAAGATCCGGATCGGGGCACTAATATTGCTAAACATGTTTCATGTTTGAGAGGAAAGATGTTATACTTCGACACATGCACAACTCTGGAGTTCCTCTAAAGGCTGTCTTGAATTAAGTCCAAATTAAATTAATCGCTAAAAAATTAAAACTCTCACAAACTTAAGAATTCGACGTCATTTTACTTTATAATCGAAGATGGTCTAAAAGGAGTTTTGGCGGGATGCGGGATCTGGCTTGTTTTGGGACCGTTATTCCATGTGCGAGTAGAAGAGGGATGCATTATCATTAATCCGGAGGGGGTGAGGGATTCTATGTTTGTTGAGGTATCGAGATACGAGTATCGGGAGGGATAATTGAAGAATACGGGATTACATTTTGACATGACTTCTTGTATTGACCAGCATTTCATAATACAACAGCAAAGGAGGATTGCCCTGTCAATGATCCTTATTGCCAATTCTCTATAAATCCAGAAACCAAATTAAACGATTTGGCCGGATCGGAATTAAGACGCAAAGAAGGGCGTGATGGCGGGAAATAAACAGGCGAAAAGGCGAAATCTGAAGAACTCATTGTGGACATGCGTACAAAGCATGAATTTGACAAAATCTTGTAAACCTTAGTAAACTACTTTTTTTAAATTTAAAGTAATTAAAGGCATTTTGTCCTCCTATGAAGCATTTCAAAAGTCCCACTAGTGTTTACATGGCAACCTGCAATTACACCCTTATACGTCCCATCTTTTCTTTTTCTTTTTTTTTATTTCCAGTCATTTGCTGTGATATATTTCTATTTACTATAAAAACATTTTGTTCCCAGTCACTTTTGCTGATTTATGTTTTGCGTCATCAGGATTTCCATTTCAACGCGGTCGTCGTCACATGCCACACATTCCATCACTGGGGTACTCCCATTGTGAAGTAATCCGTTTCCAACCTTACGTTTTCTACCCTGACAAACCCATTGAAGTGCAGATTACTGTCAATCACATTGACACCAGCGACAAGTCCTTTGTCCATGATGCTGCAGTTTCTTGGGTTGAACACGTAAATTACCATCAATTTACTGCCTGTGTGATGGCAGCCGGTTTCAACGAACGCAAATCTAGTGCTAACGTGACAGTTGACTGGATGGGTTATCAGGGGGCTCCAGTTGGTGGCCTCAGTGGAGAGGTGCGCATATCGCAGTGGTGGACTGGAACGACTTGTGAGACTGTGAATTTTCCCTCGGTAAGTGATTTGTTGGTTTCGTTTCCGTTCGTTTTTTCCAAGTAACGAGGGGGTGGAAGTGGGAAAGGCGGGGGTGGGGGGGGAAGGGGTTTTGTCTCCAGGTTTGTTCCTCGCCAAAATTAATGCAGGAACACTATTATGAGCTAAAAGAAAAAAAGCACGGTGAGAAAAGTAATTATTCTTCATTCTTAAAAGGGATTTCTTTGCTCAAAAAACACATTTTTGAATTCGTTGCCAGGTGAAATTAAAGTCAATGAATACTAACTTACCACCTTAATTTTTTTCCAAATAAATTTCTGATAAATTCATGAAGTGTTAAGTCGCCTTGGGTATACTCCCACACCCCAACCTGGTTTAGATAGGGTTAAGGCCAGAGTCAAACGTTAGTCTTCTTACTTAGTTTTCACTAATGAGTTGCTTACGTGACATTAATAAGCCTTACTTGAGTAATTACTTCACCTGTCTGAGTCATTTTCATAAAAAGCACTTAAAATGGAGTCTGGTTTTAAACCATAAAGGTCCTTTGCTCATGGATAGCATTGGTATACCTAAGCCTTATATTTATCATTCCACTCTTCTAATTTTAATTTTCTTTCATTTGTTTTAATCTACAGGGTACGTTTTCGAAGACACCTTCCGTTTTTATTACCGCGGCACACCACCATGCTGGGCTAAAAAGGGATGCTGCCAGTATTTGGCTGGAGGACCTCTTTCAATCTTCGCTGAAAATATGTCTGAGGGAACTGCAAAATTACGCAGGTTCTCATGAAGATATTTACATTGTATGTATTAGAGTTTCTGTTTGTATATCCCATCTATTATGTTTTGAATTAACCCAATTTCTGGATGCCACATACGGCATCCATACCCACTGTACAGAGGGTAAGAAAGAAATCGGTTTTAGTCAAAGGTATTTTTCATTGCGGTTTCATAAGATTACTTGCAATAAAATCCCTGTTGAGTAGACATATTTACACTTGGGTACGATAATGCGCAACGAAAACATGTTATAAAATGCTTAGTAAATTCAATAACTGGTTACTTAACCTTGTCATGTCCACAATTGATAACAATGGTGCTGCAATTTATGTTGGAGTGGCTGCAACCGTGCGCAATCGTTAATTAACGTTTATATCACAGTTGAATATCTTAAAAGCAACGTTTCTATTGCTCTGTTGTCCCAACACAGCACGGTCTGTTCAAGGCCAAATATACTAAAAAAAAATACAACAAAGAAACTAAGTCCAAAAGTTTTTACCAGTGTCTGGTAAAATCACGAGTCCAGTGAAATCATAGTGTGATGTTAAGAGCGACTATCCCTAAAAACCTCCATATTCATTTTTTTATCTAAAAAATAGATTTCGCTAACAACTCTTTTTTCAACTTCGCTTGGCAAATAGGTAACAAATATGATTTACGAACGGATAAATTTATTTTTCTTAAATTTTGTGATTCGAACTTCTCGCATCCTGGGCTGTGTTCGAAACCCACTGGCATGATCGTGAATTTTGGAAGACTTCCAGCTGTTAGTTCTGAAGAACACAGATCGTTCAAAAGCTCCTAATTCGCTAGTTATAAACGAAGACCCTTCACGTTTATAACGTGATGAATTGAAATCATAAGCTTAAATTACCGTGATAAATCTGAGGGCACAAAGTTTATCTACTTTGAGCACTTATCGCGACATGCGATTTAACCCTAGTTCAAGAAAAAATAAATTGCAAAATTGGATGGTTTTCACAGGCTCTTCTACATATCAGTGGAAAGTTCCATCCATCTTCTATGAAAATCTGTTAAGGTTACCTTATACCTTTAAAGGTTTCCCTCATCCAAGCGATATAGCGCGTCCAGTTTAAACTGTAGTTACCTAAACGCCCTATCAAATTAAAGTTTATAGAGCGGGCTATTAAACTATACCAATAGTTTTGAAATAAATTGAATTATCGAATTTTTACCACTGTTTTCTCAAATCATTTTTTTCAGTTGAAGGGGACACTTTACAGAGCTAAAACCAAAGGGATTGTGTTCGTTTGCCCTCAAATTTATCTAGGTTAACATATAAACAACAAAAACGTTTCTACGATTTTTTTCTTTCCTATAAGATTTGGCCACAATCCAGTTTCTGTTCCACAAGTGAGATTGCACTTAATCGCACCTTGCGATAAATGCTCAAAGTAGATAAATTTTTTACCCTCAGATTTATTACAGTAATTAAAGCTTATGATTGCGAATAAGGAGGTTTTGAGCGATCAGTATTTTCCAATTCTAACAGCTGTAAGTCTTGCAAAATTCATGATCTCGCCAGTGGGTTTCGAGCATAGCCCAGAGTGAGGAAAAGTTCTAGTCACAAAATTTGAAGAAAATTAAATTATCCGTTCGTATTTCATATTTGTTTCCTACCTGCCAAGAGAAGTTGATTGAGGAGTTATCAGCAAAATCTATTTTTTTTTTTTTAGGTAAAATTGGAGTAGGAGGTTCTTTGGGATAGTCGCTCTTAAGTATATACTGCCGCATTTTACTATCAAACACTGATTGACTTATCTTTATCGTCAGAGACGGTAACTGCTTCGACATTTCAACATTAAGTCAACCGAGGGTTTATTCTTTTGCAAACTTCTTTGACGATTATGTTTCCTGGTCCACTTTTTCAAATATAAATATATTTACTGCATCTAATTACATTTTGGTTCTTTTTTGTTTAGAACTGGTTAGCGTTTTCGTCTCTTCACAAGCCTCTCTTCTCGGAACACAGTTCAGTTTATTTTGCAAACTCTCAGCCTCCTCCTGCTGATTTCAATAACGCCTTTTGCAAGGTTAGCCCAGCTTATTTTTAGTCTAAACTGCAATGGTTTTGTTTGGTGGAGTGAGAAAAGTAGGATTTGTTTTTTGGCCTATGTTTCCATTCCTTACCATCACGGGAACACAGACATTAATTAACGTGAATTATGTTTATTAGAGTAAGGATCATGTAATCCTTTCCTAACAACTACGTCTTTTTTAGGATATCCACTTCAACAAAGTGTATCAAATTGCTCCAAGCGTTTTCGTGTCGGCAAACCATTCCTCAAGTGGTGGTAATCAAGATCCTATGCACAATTCCATAACGGCTTGGGTGGAGGTAGGTCAGCGGCATCAATCTATACTTCATAGGTATTCATTTCTTGTTGAGATATTACTAGCTATCAGGAAACCATTTAAAAAACGAGATAATTTGCCATGGATGCGTATGATTCATGAAAACATTTTTACATGGTAACTGAGGTTCTCTAAGTTTCCAGCTGTCTTTTTTATCGTTTACGGACACCATTGGCATAACTTTTGACTATCGATTTTTTTAAAAGAAAAATTATGTTCAGGAGTTGTTATTATAGTCAGCTGTCTCATATTGTCATAAGAGACTGAGCCTGTGGTAATTGGCTACACGCTGTTCCGGACACTCTGTCGGCTTTACTTATCTGTTATGTAAGTACTGCTTCTAACCACTTCATATAAATCTTTGTTTGTCCAACAGTACATCAACACGATAGGAGCTCGAGTCTGTTTAAAGGAAATGTATGTGTCAAAGTATGACCCGCTCTCCATATCATACACTGTTCTTTCAGGTAGGAGGATTAAGAGACTTTTGATTTACATACAAGCAGTCAATCGATAAACGAGCGATGTTTCATTACGGTCCACTGAATAAATTAATGGTACTAAGCTCAATAGAAATGTTTGGGCTAATCAGAATCCTTTTTTTTTTTTTTTGTTCTCATAAAATAGCCTATTGCGCCGATGAATAATTGCATTTCTCGGTAGACAACTGTATATGGAAGACTCTTTTAGGTAAAAACTATTTAACAAGAGCTACACTTACCCGAGAAAATTCCCAAATGCACTTATAGGCGATATCTATCCCTCTTCCAAGACAATCCCACAATCACCTACTCGTAACAGTCTTTTCACAGTTTTTGGAGTGGAGAATTATTCAAGATAATTCATAACGCAAATGGTGATAAGTCGCGAATCAGGATACTTGGTACTAGAACAGATTTTTATGCAGAAACTGCCAATGAATTTTCATGTTCTTCTTAATACAGACATATGCCGACCAGGATGGAGTTACTTTGGTGGTTACTGCTACTTCACAAGCCGTGCATGCGCTTCATGGCTGACCGCTGAGACAAACTGTTCTACAATGAGCTCTAGTCTGGTTACGGTTCACAATCAAGAAGAAAATATTTACATTCAGCATCGCATTCTCGGTGAACAAAGCTGGATTGGTCTGAATGACAGAAGTGTTGAAGGATCGTTCGTTTGGACCAACAAAGAAGTGAGCAGTTTTAGGTTCTGGGCACCGAGACAACCAAACAACTGGAGGAATGAAGACTGCGTGCACAGTTTGGGTGCAAAGCATGGTTATACTTGGAATGATGTGTCATGCGATAACTGTAACAACTTTACTTGTTTCACAGGTACAGTGCAGCGTGCTTGTTTAGTTTAACGTTGAGATTTAATGTTTAAAGTCGATAAAAACCCATTTGAGTTCAGCAAAATCTGAGAGCAGCGGATACATCCTCCTCAAAGTCTTTTGTATTTTCTTAATTGCAACAGGTAGTGTTTAATTAGATCCCAGCTTCCTCCTCTCTCGAAGTTTCAAAAAAGTATCATATTTCCTTCAACAACTATTTCTCGTTTTCTTTGTTTTGTTTTGTTTTCTTTCGGAATTTCAAAGAGAAGTATGTTTGTGGATATTCTCTCAAATCGTGCAATCTGACTTAATGTTAGCGTCAGGGTCACGCAGTAGTAATCGTTCGTTTCGGTGGAATAACTGCTTCGAAAGATATCACGGCCGCCTTTGAAATTCGGATTTAGTCCATTGTGATGAAAAATCTAACGATGCCTTCATCGAAAGTCCTATCAAATTTTCGAAATGCTTGGACACGAGCACTTTTACTTTAGGAGCTCGTGAATTCGGGTAATAAGATTCCGTTCATGAAATCAAAGTATGTAAGCTTAAGTAAACTTGCATTATAAAAGGTGTGGGCATTCAGGCAGCAACATTTTATTTCATTTTGTTTTAAATTTTTCATATGTTTCCAGGTTAATCATGTGAACTGTTTGCTGACGAGACAGAACCCTTAAAAATGACTTGTCTGATTATGATACTTGTTTAATGCTACAGTAAAACAATCGTCCCATTTAACGTTGATTGTTCAATTTCATTTTTTAGACTTTGATGAGTGCACCGCTAATGCTTTTACCTGTGATGTAAATGCTGCTTGTCAAAATACTGTGGGTTCATTCACCTGTTCATGTACAACTGGATATACAGGGGACGGACAAACCTGCAATGGTAAGACTTTAATGCTAATTGCGCTAAAAGTCTAGGAATAAAACTGTTCTTTTAGAAATGAGGCGCGTCGGTTAAGGAAAAAAAGGGAAAAAAAATGACTTTAAGTATGTATGCTATTAACTTCTAATTGCTATAACATGACGATGAGGATGAGGATGATGATGAGGATGATAATGACATACTACTCACACAGCAAAAATACAAACAAGTAAGTACGGAAACATCCTTTCAATCAATTCCTCAGAAACCCCTTAATCGTAGACTAATCCGAACAGTCAGAGTGAAATTCAACCGAACATAACGGCTAATACTTAGACCTGTTCGCGTTAACCTTTCGCACAGATATAGACGAATGCTCTATCAACTCTCACAGCTGCGATGTCAATGCTGCGTGCAGCAACACTGACGGATCATATACTTGTACATGCAACGCTGGTTATTCAGGCGATGGGAAATCTTGCACGGGTAAGTGTTTAGGTTGTTCGTGTCGTTTTCTCCTGATTACAGACGCAACATCGCCAACAATTCTATTGTCTTTCGCGACACGTACTTACGGTGCCAAAATTTGCAAAATGAGGCATAAAGATGGTGAGTTGTTCCCACGGGAGTAACAGGTAACTGCAATCGTGGACAAAACGGTTAAGAAAAAGTACCCTTCTAAGCGTTTTTACAAGTAAACAATCGAACGACCATATTTTCCCCGCCCCCCTCCCCCCAACTCAATGTTGTTTGGTGGGTCACGAACAGTTTCCCGGCAATCAGCACTTCCCAAATCAACATTGTATAGGGGGAGGGGGGGAGGGAGAAGTAACTTGTAGAAATTCGAGGGGTGGAAGAGGAAATAATTGTTTTTGGTGGGCCGCGTTCAGATTTCTTAACGAGAATTGTCCACGATTGTAAAACAGACAAATTGTTTAAAAACAGAGATCTAACCCTGCACAGAAACCCGGCCGGGTGATATGTAATTGGACATTGCGTGCTAATTAACGTCCACGAATATTGCCGTTAATTGGTCCTAATTCGCGGAGATAATGGTTGTAATTTGTAACGCAAAGAGATGCATTATCTCATCACTTCGCCATTTATACAATGGTTTTTACGGGCGCAATTGACTCGTAAAGAAAGGCGTATATTGCATATTTGGCGCGGCAGAAGATATTACCAGCCGTAGAGATACCGAAACAATGCAACATTTCACTTGCATCGGTATACAGAATTCGAGACGAGTTCATATCCGTGAAACAGACCGGCCCCGCTTAAACGCGCAGGAGAACGTCCAAGCAAGTTGTGCGCGCGATCAGAGAAAAATTATTCGCTGTTTGCGAGCGCTACGAAAAGAGGAAGGACATTTTTCTTCCAGTAGGATTAAGGAGCGGGCTGGTCTAAAGCCTAATGAAGTAAGCAGCAGGACCGTTAGGCGTTTTCTGCACAAGGAAGGCTACCACTACCTGCAGGTGCGTAAAAAAGGCTTGATGTCCGAGGATGACATGCGTCAACGTGTTCACTTTGCAAAGAACATAAAAAATAACCACTCTCGGGATATTTGGTGCAATACGGTTGCTCTCTGTTTGAATGGTGTCAGTTTCTATTATAAAAGAAATCCGGCGGATCAAGCTAGAACGCCACAAGGGAGAGTATGGAGGAGAGCGTGCGAAGGGCTTATTCAGGGATGCACGGCTAAAGGATGTAAAGAGGGGAGTGGAGGTCGCATTTTAAGATTAATGGTGGCCATTAGTTACGGTAAAGAAGTAATTGAGTGTCATGCATATGATAATCTGGACAGCCGTTCATTTGCCTCTTTTGTTAATGGAAAATTTGATCCTATGTTTGCAAGAGCAGACAAGAATGGTTCTCGCATGTTTGTACAAGTCAACGCACCGAACCAGAATTCTGCTCTTGTTAGAAGAGTACTTAAAATAAAAAAAGGGCAAAACAATTATGTATACCGCCTCGCAGCCCTGACATAGATCCTATCGAGAATTTCTTTAATCTTGTTAAAAAAAAAAAAAAAAAGCTGAGAAAACAGCCTCTAGAATTAAACATTACGCGTGAGACATTCGATGAATTTTCCACACGTGTAATCAGAACAATGTACAACTTTCCATCAGAGGTAATCGACAAGATTATAGACACTATGGATGACCGTATGGATGCCATTATTACTGGAAAAGGACAACGCACTAAGTATTAATACTTGTATTCAATATACATTTATTAATCTTGCAACTCAGGACACGAAAGCGGTCTTTTCTGACCAAGTAATAATCAGAAGATTACGTCACGCTAGTATTTTATTGTGTTACATAGTACAGCGTGCGTGACAGGCATGTCACAAACGTTAACAAATACATTCTACAAGAGAAAATGTGTCCATTTCTTGCCGTAACATCTACCTTTCTTCCGTTTGTTTACATATAACTCTTAATAACGCAAAATACTTTAATTGCATACGATTAACAAGAAGGCATTTAGCACTTTCAACGATTAACAACGATTAACAGCAGTTTTGTATTAAAAGAAATGACTATCTATTCTTTTCACGACCATTCGGTGTTAACCGTTGAAAACCTGTGTTAATCGTTGTTTTATTTCACCATTGCCTTGAAACTGTCAAGTTAATCGTTACATCCCGAATTCTAGGCCTGGCTCGCCACAAATAAGGCTTGCAAAACATCGTACACATGGCGGGATTTCTCTTTGCTGCTCCCGCGGGATTTGAAAATTGAAATAAAAAATTCTCTAACGCACAATCATCATTTCCGTTTCACGTTCATCTACTAAGCCATTTTTAATATACATGAGCGGACGCTTTCCTGTGCAGAAGATTGGAGTATCAGCAGTCAGGGAAATATCCTTTGCAAAATTAGTTTTTGGTGCGCGCTGAAATAGTTGTGATGCTTGTTGGAAAAGTGAACTGAAATCCCGAATTCCTTCAATAGAAATTCCTTCGCCGATAACCAGCGTTCATTACGATCAAGTTTCAGTGCGAGATGATAATGTTCACCACCGTTTTTATGTTTCTCCCGACAGCAACACCACTGAACAACTCTTACTTTGCCTTGAGAAAATGCGGACACGACTGCTGAGGCGAAATTTTCCCGGGTTGGAAATTTAGTAATATCTGCCTGGCTATATGTCACCAAATAAACACTGCGTAGGTCACTTCTAAGGAGAGAATCTTCGGATAATGATTTACCCGGCTGCTCTGAACTAGATTCATCACTTTCATAGCTTTTCAAAAGATCCATAGTGTTGGTGGTTACTAACTTCACCAAAAAATGTCCAAACAAGTGGCCAGAACGACACGCGAGTTGTTTATATCACGACCGGCGTGATCTATTTTTGGCTTGTTACATCTCTGCTAAATAGAACACTGACGTTAACGTACGCGTAACTTAGAGAACACCGACCGGTGTGTCTAAACACGGCTCCCTTGAAGTTCAAACTTTTTGAGTTCTGAGGAAATGGAAAAAAATTGGCTGACACAATCGTGGACAAAACGGTTAAGAAAAAGTACCCTTCTAAGCGTTTTTACAAGTAAACAATCGAACGACCATATTTTCCCCGCCCCCCTCCCCCCAACTCAATGTTGTTTGGTGGGTCACGAACAGTTTCCCGGCAATCAGCACTTCCCAAATCAACATTGTATAGGGGGAGGGGGGGAGGGAGAAGTAACTTGTAGAAATTCGAGGGGTGGAAGAGGAAATAATTGTTTTTGGTGGGCCGCGTTCAGATTTCTTAACGAGAATTGTCCACGATTGTGGCTTCGTTGTTTCGGGCTCGCGTCGTGTTCGCTTCGTTGAAATAGGTGCTGTCAATCAAACTTTTAGATGTGCGAAGGTGAGATAAAATTGACAATAGCAGTCGGGATAAAAAAATCTATTCATGCGCCGCTAGCGGTAAAAGAACAATAATCTAAGAACTCCGCTTGAGCCGAGCAACACCAGTTCCTGTTGTATTTAATGTGTAGTATTCATAGTAGGTGAAAAATTACACTTCTGGCTGCGTTTTACTCTGCGAAAAGAATTTAAGGCCAAAAAAAAGTGTAAAATCCCGAACGACGGCAAATTGGTGACTAGCGTGGAAACAAGTTTTTTTTGTGAAAAAAAAAAAATTCAAATTTCGATCCGTTTATTGAGATCAAAATGTATAAAAGACTTGCTTTTTATCGTCAGTGTATTCTTATTTAAATAATGCTTTTGTTTGAACAAAGCCTTTGAAAGTTTTTTTTTTTTTTGCATTCTAAAGGCGATCATATTTATTAAAGAGAGTTGTACTCACAAGCTAGTCAGCAAGTGGTCAATATGACTACTGAAGGGTCATAGCGATTGCAGTAATCAAGGAAATGTCATGAAATTTAGTAGCATGCAGCGCAGGTGACCGGTTATTACGTAATTAAAGTTCTATTTCAGTGACCTTTCATGCGAGGCACACGCCATTTCAATGCTTAATTACAATGACTTGCCCACTATTGTTTGTGGAGGCGGAGCTATTAATTTATTAGAACTTTCGCGGTAAGTTTAAAACGATAGCTCGACTCCCGTGGGAGTACCGAAAAGGTTGAACTCGCAAGCAAGTTCAGAATTGTGGGGGTAGGTCTCGGAAAAACAGGAAAAAATAATACTTCTAACCGTCGGATTCCTGAGAAAACTCAGCTGTGGAATATTCACATGTCAAACAAAAATAACCATATGAATAGTTTCGTGCTTACCCCTTATTTCTTCAAAAATCTCGTCCAAAAGTGTTAGTCCCATGCAAACGGAGTGCCGAAATAGCTACTTTTGAAGCACGAAATAATAATACTTCTAAAGCAGCTACAAATATATCGAAGGTCACATTTGCTTTATTAACATCTCTTCTACAAAAGCCATATGAATAGTAACTGGTAAACGGAACAGAACGCTCATAAAAGAAGAATTTAGAAGCGCTACTTCGCATTTTCTGCCAACTTTCTTTATTGTTTTGTGTGCTTTGTGTGATGAGATTTCAAATTTAGCGCCAGCGAGCGTAACAAAAGTCCCGGATATGTCGCGGCATTGTGGGCGATGAATCGGCTGGGATACACAAAAGAAGCCTGACTCTACCAATATCAGTGTTTTCTTCACCTTCTGGGACCCAAGAAGGGGTAATTCCCCCCCTCCGTCACCCCTGCATAACCCCTGCAGTACTTAAACTATGAAATTTGACCCATGGATGAAAAATAAGACGTCCAAAGATATTTCGTTTGAGGTCCATAACGGAATTGGTTGACGTCACATAATGTGGCAATTGCGTACGCCACGACTGTTAACCGGGGCCCATCTTCGAACCTGGGTTATGGAAGTGAATAAATTCGTGGGTAAAAATGTCAACTAAAAATGGTAAATCCTTAATTAAAGTGCACCTAACCTCCAAATACAGCCTATAAAAAGTCAAAATTTGGTTGCAAAAAGGCTCAATGCGTTTGGAACAGCTGCAAAGATTTATTTAAGCGAAAAAAATTGGTGGGTTAGGTGCACTTTAAAGGTAAAATAGGTCACATTTGCGGTAATTGGTGTCTGAATTATTTCAGTGAAAAAACCGATTAGATTAATAGCCATTACAGGAATGGAGGTGTCTGAATAATTTAATTTGTTGCTATTGTCATGCAAACAGAAACAGGAGCATGATTTTCATATTGCATTCCACTGTAAAGATTTCTGTCACACAAACTCCTACGACATTGTCCAAAAACGTCCATAACTGGCATCGCACTGATTTGTTTCCCACAGATGTCGACGAGTGTGCCAGTGGCTTGCACAGCTGCCACAGTTCCCGAGCTACTTGTAACAACACTGTAGGATCGTACAATTGTTCGTGTGATCATCCTTACACTGGAGATGGAAGGACTTGCAATCTTGTGTCAGGTAACTACCCCGCATAGGTTTGAGTTCTGTTCTGTCTGACAGAGATTTTAATCTCTGAAGTAATATGAACAGGTTTATTGCCATCTTAGGTCAGTTCTGAATGATAAAAACTAAAAATAATCATAACAATAAAATAACAATTAGAGACGATTTCAAACATACCTGCTATAGTTTAAGCGTGGGGCGTTATCATCCTGCTGTAAGGGCCGTGACTGGATAAGTTGATATACGCTGCAAGCATAAAGTAAAGAAAAAAAAATATACTTACTTCGTCTAAAATCTAAGACAAAATGCTGTTCTTCGTATTTCTCCCTTGTAGTCAAAGACGTAAGGCGAACCTGGAAAAAAAAAAACTCAGCCCGAATCATTAATGCGCAGTACCTAAAACATGCTCCCCTCTTTGTGCTATCCAGCACGACTCTGCCGTTAAACGTTTTTCTATGTTTAATTGCAATCTCTCGTGAAAAGCTATTTGCAATCGGAGTCACTGCCAAATAACCTCCTTGGTAGGGCGCATAAGAAGTAAACTTATTATTTTCCGGTCTTTTTCATGATTTATTCCCGTTCCGTACAAGTAAACCTGCCATCACTTGCTTAAATGCTATTTCATTCAGTTGTTTTTAGGAACAGTGAATGATTAAAATAATTTCAATGATTAAATCATTAAAATGATTGAACTCTTTGGAATACACTGGAACGTCTTTTCAGTCAGGCAATTTTACTTTCATCGATTCTGTGCTCAAGCAGTTTAAGGCCTGGGTCAAGGGCTTTTAAGAGGAAAAACGGTTTATTTTAGATAACTTTAACAAATTCAATGGCACTGAACTGAAATTTGGAAGATAAAAAGATCTCATCATTCTGAAAATTTCTAAGCATAATAAGTAGTGTTATAGATCACGTGACATGTCACGTGACCATTTTTGTGAAAAAAGCAACGATTTGACAGGTAGGCGACGGTTTTAAGAGATAACATCAAACAAAAACGCGTTTCTAATAAAGATTAAATATCTCCATCGCTTCACGTTTGGAATGATCGTCCATTTTTCTCCAGAAAAAAATTATCAGGGCAAAGGTCATTTTTTAGTCCACAATTCAACCTTTGATTGTTAATTTCTTCAATTTAAAAACTTAAGGACAGTCATTCCAAACGTAGAAAGTTAAATATTTAAAATCTGCTTCGGAAAGACTAATTCAGTTATCTTTATAAAGAAAATTCGCCGCCATATCGCCGATTTACGAAATTCTCATATTTTGGTCACGTGATGTGTCACGTGAACAAAATTATACGTTAAGGCAAAAGAAAACATTAAGTTTAATATTCAGGGAAAATTTCATCCTGTTCTAGGCAGACAAACCGAAGATATAGGGGATCATTCATAATTTCTGAACACCCTTCAAACCCAGGCCTTAAACTGCTTGAGTGTTTGTTATCCTGAGAACAAAAAAATGACCCACTGGCCCCTATATCTCTACCATACCAAATGGCACAAAGTAATCAAGTAAATAGGATAGAGGAATATGGCGAACTTTGTTAAAATTGCTTTGTTCAATCACATAAAGTCCGATCAAGAATTCATTTCGAAACTGCGAAACTAGTATGTATATATTTGGGATAGCCTACCGTCTGTTGCACCCGTCCAATTTCTCTCACATTGTAGGAATGAATATATGGAATAGTTAAATTGCGTGAACCTTTTAAAGGAAGCGGCAACCACACTATTTGGAGACCAATGGAAAATTTCTTTTCATGGAACAATAAGACTTGACAAACCAGATAACATCCGTCCGTCCGGATTGTAGGCATGAAAATCAATACCACATAAGGCTGTCTGTGCATGGATATCAGCCATCGAATTCCTCTGATTCCTATGTAAAATTGACATCTCCGTCACATTCTAAAGATCTTTACAACAAGGGACTCTTTGGGTTCACTGCGTCGCTCTCGTTTGCTCCGTTCTAGAGTATTGTTGCGTTGTTTGGTATAACGCCCATCCTGACTATCTGTCTAATAAATATAGCGGGTCCAAATGCGAGCTTTAAGGATAATATACCCTCGATCTTTATACCAGGAAGACTAACAACTGGCTAAAATCGCTAGACTTGAGGACAGGCGCAACGAACTCTGCATGAGAACTTTTGATAAAATTACAAAAGGGGGGCCCTAACGTCAAAATATCTCACCCCGACTAGGCCTATCGCCCATGACTATTCTCTTAGAAACTCTATTCTTGGAAGTCTTTTAAACGTAGAACTTAGAGTTTTAAGTGAAGCTTTCTCCCTAGTACTATCTTAATGGCAAACGTAACATCTTCTAAAAGTTGAATGTTATTCTTAATTTACGTTTTTTTTTTTTTTTAATTCAGTATGATTTTTCAGCCTCTTTTATCGATATTCTTGTAATTTTACCTAGTTTACTATTTCAAACTACAAAATTGTAAACTCCAGACCCAATGAGGTTTTTGTAATTTTTCTAGATATTGTAAACTCATTGTAATTCATTTTAATGCGAGAATGCGGTGATTAAACATCTTTATTAGTATTATTATTATTATTATTATTATTATTATTATTATTATGTATAAATCATTCCTGTGGAGCGCTCTGAGCTTAATGTCAAAATATCTAGATACACCAACTGATTGCCCTCACACCATCTCTAGGGATTGGTTGTGTGCATTCCATGAATTATCTATCTAGAAAAGAACATCAAATATAGAGATAGTTCCCTAGAAGTGTTAGTTGTTGTTGTTGTTTAATTCTTTTCTGCTTAGTTTACGTTCAGTATTTCTACAATATTTTTGAAGTCCTTCGGATGAGCAGAGAGATCAGAGCGCTTTTTTGTGCCATTACTAGGTTCATAATATATTAAAAAGTGACGTGATTGCGTGATACGTATAATTTTGCTTAACTCTATTCAGCCTACTGCAATAAAACCTGGAGGAAATAGGTACATTCAAAACTGTTTAAAAGAGGTAATCAAATCCAAATTTTGATGAACATGTGATTCTAAAAATTTTGTTGTCATAGGAAAATAAAGTCACATGAACATCTAAATGTCATACGAAATTGCTCCTTGATAATCAGACAAGTTTCGGTTGGTTGATCCTTGCTTTAATATTGAAAATGATATGAAAGTTCAAAATCAGAGAGGGAAACCCCCCCCCCCCCCCCCACCACCAACTCTGCCTTCCATGCTGAATACGGTTTTATGTACTTCAATTTCATAGATAGTCTTGCCTATTGGAAGGGCAATTCTAATTAAAATAAGGATAGGGTGACTCCTGGTTAAAGTTTTTTTTCCTATCAAAGCTTTTTTTTTTATCATTTTTTCGCAGTAACTTGAAAAACTTAAATATTCATTTACATTTGGACTATATTGCTTCACCACTGATTTGAATTTTGAAAAGAGCCGATCAACAAAATTAGATAGAATCGGAGCAAATATGTTCTTATTATATCTGTTGTCATCATTATCGTACGCAGTTAAAAAATGCACGTGGTGATTGCTCAAGGTAGTTTAATTTTTTTAAATGTGCTCTTAACTGACGATGTTACCTGAAATTCAAGCGGTGAGGGTAATAGGCGGAAAGAGGTTGCGTAATGGTATGTGGAATGGCGTGCGGAATGGCATAATTATGCGAAATACGATTTACGTGGGGAATAAATTAACTGAAGAGCGCATCCTGTTTTCGCGCCAATTTTATAAGAGCAGCAGTTTTTTCGATGTTGCGGACTATTAAACAACCAAACAACAGATCGAGGATTAGAAAATATATGCCTGGGATAGAACAAACTCTTTCCGCCTTTTACCCTCACCGCCCTGTTTCATTTTCGCAATTTACAACTGGTAATTTATGGGAAAGCAAAAGCGGTGAGGGTAAAAGGCGGAAAGAGTTTGTGGAATGGTATGTGGAATGGCGTGCGGAATGGTATAATTATGCGAAATACGATTTACGTGGGAAATAAATTAACTGAGGAGCGCGTCATGTTTTCGCGCCAATTTTTATAAGAGCAGCAGCTTTTTTGATGCTGCGGACTCTTGTTAAATATTAACAACAATTCGAGGATTTGATCGTCTGATTGTTGATTTGGAAGAAGTGAGGGTAAAGAAAGCGATGAAAACTGTTTATAGTTTTCGTATTCAAGGAACTATGAGTAAATCGCTCGACGAATTAAAATGTAAGGTGAGAAAAAGTAGAACATATTTTTCCCATGACAGCCATGAGTTGTACAAATTTTAACCGTCAAAGAGTCTGATAAAATGACCGAGTTTAAATTTAAAATTTCTCACATAATAGGTTTGGCCTTGGACTGATGTTATTTCTCCAGTCTGGTGTTGCTTTTTGTCTAGGCTATACTCGCATCCACGTTCTTTTTGTCCACTGGAAATTTAATTTATTCTTAGTTCCTTGAATGCGAAACTTCATCGATTTCTTCACTGTTACTTCCTAACCAGCGATCAGACATGTTCTATCCCAGGCATATATTTTCTAATCCTCGATCTGTTGTTTGGTTGTTTAATAGTCCGCAACATCGAAAAAACTGCTGCTCTTATAAAATTGGCGCGAAAACAGGATGCGCTCTCCAGTTAATTTATTCCCCACGTAAATCGTATTTCGCATAATTATGCCATTCCGCACGCCATTCCACATACCATTCCGCAACCTCTTTCCGCCTTTTACTCTCACCGAAATTCAAGGCAAAGATAAAGTTGGGGAGTTCCTTTCTCTAAGAATTTGCCAGCGTACAAACAAACCTACAGATATAGTGGAATGTAAGGAATAATGACAGCAAAGCCAACTAGGAGCTGGTCATGTTGTGAGTTCGTAATATACCCGTGCATTCACCCTGATTTTTTTTTTCAAGCTTTCTTTTCGAAACTGCTAAGTTGCATTCTAACTGCGAGGATCTTTCTTCTATTTAATCTTTCATGCGCAACTTCAAAGTTTACCGCTGAAGGTCAAATGTTTGCATTTTTACGGACTTTGAAAAGCTCTTGTGTCGCTCTTTATCATTTGTCCCTAAAGCAATTTACAGGAATCTATAGACCATCCTTCTAACATTCAACAACCAGAAGCATAATCGATTTGAAGGTTTGGCAATTAGTGAAAATTAATTTTATTCACGAAGTACTTTCACTGCAGTGCTTGTATGCCTTCGAAATGAAATTATTTCGTATACACAGAACAATGCAATATTTCCCAAAATCATTCCAACAGATATTAAGAGAGGCCCTCAAATCCGTGTAATAAGTTAACGCCTCAATTAAATGACGATTTTAACGGATTTTCGTTATTTGCATTTTTCTTTGAAATAAAATAATATTTCACCGAAAAAAAAACTATAGAGTGATTTTAGTTATTTCATAGCCTAGCTAACATTAAAATATGAATGAAATAGAATTTTTCTACCTTTGTCGTGATAGATTGAACTTTTACGGACAGACGCTCTTAAACGATCGTGTATTTCGGGGCTCGACCAAACATCATTTTTCCTGTATATCTCCTTTTGTTAGGGTTTATTAAGAGACTATAATTATTTTGTAACCGGAATACCCACAGAGTTATGAATGCTGTTTAACATTTTGTGTTGGACTTTTATAATTCATTCGCAGCACAGTGACCACGAGCTTGTAACACACAAATTTTAAAGGCTGAAATATCTCGGGCCATAACCAAAGATTACTTTTTTTTCCTGTACCCTCCTTTTGTTAAGAGAAAGTCTAGAAAGCAGACATAGTCATTTGAAGTTTTGAAAGACTTTGAATTTAATTCTGAAAAGTGATGTGGTTATCATTGTTCTTGAAAATAATACTTTTGTATTTTTTTTTTAATTCTTGATGTTGTCATGCAACTTATTGCATGTTTTGTTTGTTCCTCAGAATGTCAAAGTTATCAAATTCTGACAGGTGCTTACAGAAAAGTGACGTCCTCCAATAATTTAAACTTTGGCTGTGACCGAGGTATTGGCCCTGGGTGGTTCCGTTTCCAAGGAGCTGCGGGAACACGAATGCCCACTTCATGTCCACCTAAGTTTCGCTGTAATACTAATGTACCCGGTTGGTTGGCTGGTGGGCATCCCACGGTGAGTTCAGGCGAGGTAACCAAGCGGGTATGTTTCCACTGGTCGGGAAGTTGCTGTTATTTTTCAATTTATATAAAAGTAAGGAACTGTGGTTCTTTTTATGTGTACTACCTTAATAGTACACCAAATAATGGCCAATGTGATTTTCGCTACTGTGGCAGTGACTAAGGAGTTGTTACATTCTTTCAGTAATCCTACATCACTACTGTAGAATTCCGAAAGGAAACTATATTTGTTATCTTCCTATTGAACTCCGAAAGTAACAGCCCCCTCCCTCCCGAAAGAACAAAGTAACGGCCCACCCGAAAGTAGCGGTCCTTCGAAAATGACAACTAAACAACAATAAAATACCGCATTGTAGTTGATGTAACGTTTCAAGTAGTATTTTTTGACTCTATAATACCATTCTACAAATAAACTGTCTCTATTTCGGTTGACTTGCAATTGCGATTGCAATTTCTTATTTACAGTGAAAATCGCCAATAGGTTCGTGCCTTAGATCGTAATTACAGTTTAATTTATATCAGCATTGCTTTAGAAAACGTAGAACGGCCTTCCAGATTTAAAAAAATCACTGAATTCAAACCGAAACTCTCTGCTCTCAAGCGTAATGCGGCTGAAAACTCCTAAGTGCAGGACGTAACATCGTGCAGAATAAGTTGGGATTTTATTTCAAACCTAACTGCATCCTGCTGAAGGCCATCATTTTAAAGTTGTATGTGTCAATAGAGTCAAATGATGCTGTGATGCAGTAGTTAGTTACGGTATAATATGAACATTATGTTTACTACACAGTAAGATCATTTGGGGTACTTTTTTTGTTACTGTTTGCTTTGTTCATGTGGGGAGTTAATAACATGCATGATCGGAACGTAACTGCTACCCTAAAGTAAAAGCTACTCGAAAGTAGCGGCCCATTTGGCCTGCTAGATCCGAAAGTAACAGGGGCCGTTACTTTCGGAATTCTACGGTAATTAAAGGAATTACTCACTTTCCATTGTATTAAAGGAATTGTAATCAAAGTAATGGGGAAATCCATGAGCAGCCTCACCAGCCGTTTGCATTTCCTTTTTCCCCCTTTTTCTTAACCCTTTAAAGGGACACAGTCAGCTTTGTGACCGTGCTGACCTGAACACTAGTTTGGTCAGTTTGAAAAGCGCCTACCTCAACCTGAAATCAAAGTTACGAGTCAAATACATCTAGAAATCCGCTTCAATCTTCCCAGTGTTTTAATGGATTTTCAATCTTTTACTGAAAACCTGTTTCTAAGTATGTTTTTGTTCATCTTATGATCCTATTTTATCATATTTGGTTAAAAACGGTATGGATCGCGTCTCCAAAGGAACATGAAAAGAAGAGCAGGGAAACGTGAAGGCGCCGCGCGAAAGAAATTGCCTGCGTTGACTAAACTAACGAGACAAATCAATCAAAAACATTGCAGAGCAAATCACCATTACATATATTTGGAAAATCGCATTTTCTCAACCTAGCGAAAGTTTCGTGCGGAGGGAATGGTCGTAAACGTTTCGAACTTCGCGTCATTGCTGCCTGGTTTGGAGCTCAGACGAAGACAAGCTTTTAAAATCCGGTACACAGTCGATTATCTCTTCAACAAGGACAACCTCCAGTAGAACCTTGTTTACTACGGGTCGAGCAAGCGCTCTTGCAATGACATGAGTTTGGTTCCTAAATTTAGATAGTGGAGAAGTTGTAGAAACGAAATTATAAGCGCAAAATATCAGATTCAAAGCAGAAATGAACGATTACATGTGTTTCTCATTTCAACTGATTCTTCGACTTCAGAGGTATTCGTTGACGTTTGGCTTTGCCTGGAAAAGTCCATAGGTAAATTCTCCATGGTATCAAGAAAATTAGTATTCTAGTATTTTTTTTAATACTTTTCTTCTTTATTTTCACCACACACGTTACAAAGCAAAACAAGAGTACGAAAGATATATATTACAATACATTTGAAAATACTAATGACTAAATGTTACAGTTTTTTCAGTTTACAACACGAAAAGAAAAAAAAAATGATCTAGTAAATGCATTTCTAATATTGTAATGTACGTGGAGTAGGACATTTTTAATAAGTAAGAGCATCCTTTAAGGCGAGTATTTAGGATATAAGTTATGAAAAGCTCTCTATTTGATATTTGAGAGTGATATCATCTTTGAAACCTTCAAGAGTTATTGCTTGAGAATGTAGCTTACGAGAATAAATATAATATTGCATGAATAAAAGGGTATAATTGAATTTTCTGGTAACTTTTTTCTCATGTTGGCTAGAAAGCATCCCTAATAGCGTTTCTTCCATCGAAGGGGAGAAATGTGAATTATTTTAGTTTTTGAACCATTGAATTACGTTAGCCATAAATACCTTTGTGAAGTGACAATGGAAAAACGAATGATCAATAGAGTTAGGGTCACCACAATAGAGGCACTCATCGTCATCTTTTATCCCAAATCTGTGTAATTCTTTCTTAGTTACAATGATTCTGTGTATGAATTTGAAATGGAACTCCTTGAGTTTATTCTTCTTACAAATAATGTCTTCAATGATTTAAAAATTGTTTGCCAATCGTTGTCACTTACTGACAGAGACCTGCTCCATTTCATCTGGCCAGTATGACAGCGGGGACTGCCATTGATGAACAACCAGTAAAAATCGTTTGCCTTTATTTTGTTTAGGTTTAATTGAGTGATATCATTAAGCAGGAATTGAAAGGTGTTGTCCATACGCAAATTGTCCGTGATTGCCTGTTCACAGCTTCTAGCTTTGATCAATAGGTGCCTGGGTATAGCGCTAGTAACTTGGTAGAGTTGAAGGAAGTTTGAACGGCAAGAATATTTTTGACTGAACTCTTGAAGTGAAAGAAAAGCGCCATTTTCATTCAGCAGATCCATAATTGTAAGAATGCCTGCTTTTAGCTATTCATCATAATAAAAAGATTTTCCATCAATTAAAATGTCTTTGTTATTGAATAGGATTAGTTCTTGAAATCCTTCACCACTATACAAGCCTTTTAGATCATCGAAAAAGGTAAGGATATCTTTATAAAAAGTTGGCATTTGGGGTAAACGTTTTGGGTCATAATTACATCTTAAGAGAAGATTTAGGCCACCACACTTTTTGAAGAAATAATCCGGAATTGTTTTTCAATTTCGGGTCTCTGTTGACAGTAGTCTCGGAATCCAGGCTAGCCTGAGAGCTTTAATCAACACATCAAAATTGACCATGCGAATTCCCCCTGCTGTTATATCCTGGTAAAGACTTTCCGTTTTTATTTTATCCCGCTTATTTTTCCAAATGAAGTTAAATGCTGTCTTCTTAACATTGGGAATTATCTCATCAGGTACATTGAGGTTGGAGATTGGATAAATTAATTTGGCTAATCCTAAAGATTTGATGATCATAATTCTCCCAAATAAAGTCTCGGGCTTTCCACATATCCAATTTTGTTTGCAATTTCCTTAATTTTAACATGAAATTATGTTCGTCATTTTTCTTTTCGTCGTATGAAATATAAACGCCTAAAACTTTAACGGGGCAACGCAACCACTTCACATTTAACGGCGTCAATTTATTTGCTGACCATTTTCCCAGCCATATCGCCTTGGTTTTTTTAGTGTTGAGACGCAGCCCGGAGATGTCTGTAAAGTCGTTTACAGTTTTCAGAGAGTTCTCTGCGGAGGTTACATTATCGCAAAAAAAGTTAGTGTCGTCTAGGAATTGGCTTATTTTAATCTCATTTCAAAAGATCGTTATTCCCTTGATATCTCTACTCTGGCGAATTTTGTTGGACAAGATTTCCGCAGACAATACAAATAGATACGGGGAAAGAGGACAGTCCTGCCTCACCCCCTTGGACAATTTAAACCAATTTGTTGCAAATCCATTATTGATCACTGCACTCTCGATGTTGGAGTAGAATACTGTTACCCATTTTCTGAGGCTCGTTCCAAAATTGAAAGTATTTAACACCTTTATTATCAACGGCCATTCTAAAGAGTCGAATGCTTTGCTGAAGTCAAGCGAAATTAGAATTCCTCCTTTTTTTTTCGATTCTAGTGTGTTCCATTACGTCATTAATAAGTCTAATATTTTCGCCAATGTATCGTCCTTTTATAAAACCAGTTTGGTCAGTGTGTATAAGGATGGAGAGAACTGTTTCTAATCTTTTAGCGATTGCTTTGGATGCTATTTTGTAATCAGTATTTAGTAGAGTAATGGGCCTCCAGTTAGAGAGTGCTGACAAAGGACCGTCCTCTTTCGGAAGGAGAGTAATTACTCCTCACGGTTGCGAGATGGAGAGCAAACCCAATTCGTAAGCGAAACTTGCGACAAGATCAGTACCCAATAGTTCATAGAAATATTTGTAAAATTCAACTGTGAATCCATCTTCTCCCGGAGATTTTTCATTTTGAAAGGTTTCAAGCGATTTTTTTTACATTCTTCATAAGTTAAAAGGCCTTGGCACTTCTCACGATCATCCTCTGAGAGACGCGGCATATTTAAATTTTCAATAAATTCGTTGTATTTTGTTTCAGAAAAGGATATATTGGACGTATAAAGGTCCTTAAAGAAGGACTCAATTTTGTCTAGAATTAGGTTTTTATCCTTTATTGCGCTGTCATTCTCGATTATAAGTTCAGTAACTTTTTTTTTTTGTGATTCCTTTTCTCTAAGTTAAAAAATATTTAGTTGGGCGTTCTCCGTTCTCCAGCCAACGGCATTTCGATCGAAACATCGCTGCTTTTCCTTTTTGTTCGTAAATTAACTCAAAATCTTTTTTTAAGTTTGGAATACTTCTCCATTCCTAATAGAGACAAGGACCTTAAATAATTAAATGCTTATTTTATACCAGGTGGAAGTCAAATACATGACATTTTTTAACGGCAGTAGTAGGCAGTGAGATTTCGGCTGTAAATATGTTTTTCTCAACTGTTTTCTGAACTTTGGATTATTCACACAACAATTTGTATAAACAATTGCTTTTGTCTGCTGGTATGCGTGGTAAACATGTTTGTCACTCTTGCATAATCACTGCATTCAGTACACTACACGTGGTTGAGCGGCTGCTGTTAAATTTTGGAAATAGTGTGCAGTCGGCTATCGTTCCGTGTGGAAACAACGATGAGCGATTGTTAAGATGAAGTCTTTTCAACCGAAAACTTCTTACACTGTCTTTGCTGAACGGATTAGTGGTCGTATTCCTGCAAATGTAACGAAAGCTACCAGTGGGACAGTGCGAGTATGAAATGAGCGGTCGCCGATAAAAGAACCTCCCTTCCAACTAGTAGTCGACAAGAAGATGAGTTTGAGTTTGTTGTTACGCCTGTTATTGAAGTACTAGTAGTAGTTGTAGTAGGAGTAAAAGTTATGTTGTTCATTTTTTCTTTAATAATAAACGATTAAGAACTCGTTGACATGTTTGAGATTACTAAATAAGGGGAATACGTCGAGCGGTATATGGCGAGGGGGGGGGGGGAGAATATATATTCCCTCCCCCCCCCCTCGTTATAATCCCCTCGTCCGTTGTTATCAGCTATTGTTTTCAGCCCCGCCCTCCCCTTTTACAACCCAAGCCGCACCCAGCTTTTCAGACAGTTAGTAATTGACAGGGGCTATTGAATATATTCAACCGAAAAGAACAAATGAAACCGAGCCAACTGAAAAATAAGAATGCAAACACCCTTACTATGGTGACTCCCGTGAGAGAAAATAATTTCACCTCCCCATTCGTTTTTCCAGAGAGCTTCATCATTAATATCTGAGAAAGTTTCTTGAAGAAAATAAAACAAGGCATTTTGGTCTTTAAGATATGAAAAAATACTCCTCCTTTTGACATTGTCCCTTATTCCGCGTACATTAAAGGATACAACTGCACATTTTTCATTTGCTTGCATTATAAAAGGTATTCACACACAAACACAACAGTAAAAATTAACACTCACACGTTAAGGCAGCGACTTACAAAATACACTTAAACAACTAAATATACGAGGTCCCTTCTTCGATAAACCTTAGCCTATTCCTTCGCAAAGTTAATTAAGAAATATAGAAGGCAATAAATTATTTAACAATCTTAAAGAAGAACTACTGGATTAGATATTTTTAAGATCGTCTTCTGCATAAATCCTGACAGGATTTCCATCTGGCGATATTCTTATGTAGATTTTGCCATCTAATCTAACTAATAATCCGTCTATACGCATTTGATTTGCCTTCATCAATACCTTTCTCCTAGAACTAGTTAAGTTTTCATTT
>NW_028145441.1:100000-182500 GCF_977016875.1 Pavona decussata | reverse complement strand
CTCTTTACCGCCAGTGATAAATAGCCGAGCTGGCTGTCTGTAGGTATTAATGGCGTAGGCTGCAATTACAGGGAGTAGAACGCGGATGTTATGAATGCATTAAAAGCATCAATGAGAAGTACGGCATCCGTGTCATCTGCTTCAAATACAGCATGCATAGCGTGTATTGCAGCTTCGCTTCCAGATTTTTGTCCGGCACACAGCTGACGCATCATTACGCACTTTCCAACTCCTACTCCTATAGATCTGACAGCGCCTTCGCCTTTATCAAGTGGAATCAGGCGGCTAGCCACCAGAGGCTCTATGGTCGTAGGGTCGATGTTTTGTGTACATAGAGTCATTATCATGGTTGCGATTGCCTCACATAGCCTTAAAGATGTCTGTTTAAAGGACTTACAGGCGCGGATTCTTCTGAAACCATTCGCGTCAACCCCAGAGGGGCCTCCCGCTACCTTTGTTTTTAAAGCAGCTTGTCTGACCATCTCACCATTAATTTTTAAGTACACTGATTCCAGAAACGCATCGTCGATCGACCCGAAGAGTAACGAGCCTAGTTTTGCTGGTTGTGGAATGGGACGTTTCTGTTTTAGCTGCGTCATGACCTCGTCTGTTAGCGCTAGAAGAACACCGCTGGTCGTTTCATTCAGGAAGTGCAGCGCTGAGTTGATTTGGCCTTCGAGTACAAGCTTGGCAAAAACCTTAGATCGATCTATCGGGCGGGTCAGACGCCTTGAGTTTCCCGATACGATCTTGAATAATTCTACCTTCGCGTAGTAGCTTGTTGATTTCACCTTGTCTCCAGTGCGTAAGGCGCTTAGACAAGACCTCTTGATGATCTTTTGCCTTGGACTTCGCGTTTGGTTTTTCGAGCACTAGAGCAAGGAGCACAAAGGCTGCTTTGAGGTATATGTGCTGATTGCCGGAACCCCTATTCCAGTCATTAATGTGCAATGTTATCTGATCAATAATGTCCCTTCGTACTTTCCCATCTGGCACAAGAAATACGGGAAAAATTTCCGCACAGCCCCATACATTAATTATGCATGGTGATGTATTAAATATGTATGCACTTCATTGTTTTTAAAGACAATAACCTATTCCCATGTGTTTTGCATAATATATATTGCAATTAATACTTACTGCGTCAATAAAAGAGGATTTCGTCGTGTCATGACTTTTTCTCCAATTCTCTTTCCATTTTCCCAATCCCATTTTCATTATTTCTGTACACCAGCCCCCTAACGCTTTTCTTTTTCTTTTTCCTTTTTTTTACCGGTCTACCTACCATACCGTGCCTTGAACTGAAGCCGTACTGTTAGCGTTGGATTCCCTGTCCATCTGCTTTACCACTAGACTGCGAGGAATTTGTTGGAAATTACCCCTCAATAAATATATTTTATTTTTTGTAAGCCATTAAAAATCTACGTAATAATACTATGGCAATCTTTTTCCTGTGCGTTGCACTTGCCTTGCAATTCTCACGGAAAAATGCATCATTTTCGCCCCCTGATTGGCCGGTCTCGGTTTGGGTCTTTCTCCTAGTCAATCCAACCTAGGCCAATCCAACCATGTTATAGTGAGTCATAGAGCGTTAACGAGTCTTCGCCGACGTCACTTTTTTTAATCATTGCTTGTGCTCCGAATCGTCGTCTTATTATTCTTGTGTCCTTTGCTGTTTCGTCCATCGCTTCCCCTTACGTCAATGCCATGCTACTGCGTCTGTAATTTGACTGACCTTCGCCCATCGTTCCAAGCCTTTAATCACCTTTTAAAGTCATCTAAATATCCTTGCGGATTACGAATGGTGAACAGAATGGTACAAGGAACACAATCTAAACGCGTCGTCCGTGAAATGCCCGCCATTTGGGTACAGGAATGCCCTCAGGAAGAGCAATATTGGCATATATTGTAAGATGCCAACCTTTACGAAGTTCACCAGGACTGACAAAGCATTCCTGTAGCGCTCAACGCGCCCTTCGAGATTCGCCGGAGGAAGACGAAATATCAGATACCGTAACACATGAAGCCCGCACATGTATTCAAGCGAGAACCTCTGGCTTTATTTCAGAAACGACAGCAGCAAAAATAAGACGTAAAAAAAAAAAAAAAGAAAGGTAAAGAAATACTTTATTTTTTATAGTTTACGGCAGTCGCGATTAAAAACCACTGGTTAATCTGCCGTTATTTTTACGGCCCACGCGAAAACATGTCACTTAATTCTAAACATGTTTAAAACGTGGACAAATTAAAATGCGTAAAAATTGTTAAAATTGTCAAATTTTGTTTAGATTTTCCGTATTTTTTTACCTAAAGTTCGAAGATTTTGGCAAAGCCCATATAGACTTAGAAAGAAAATATAAAAACTGAGAGGAACAAAGCGAAGTAATCCCAACGGCACACCATTGTTATCCCTATTGTTCCCTTTGAACAAAGACTGTATGCATAATTAATGTATGGGGCTGTGCGGAAATCTCGCCGAAATACGTTTTTTCTCCACGTTTCAATCTCATTATAGGCATCTGTTATGATTGAGGTCGGTATACCAATTGCAGAACCATAACCTCGTTTTCCCCAGTTGATCGTAAACGGTTTGTAAACAGTATTGTAGTCTGGAAGGCATCTCGGTCTACTTACATTGTTTTCACCTTGCTCTTGGTCTACTGGGATTTGAGAAGTACTTGTCAGGGTATGCAAATCTTTGCTTGATGTTGTTAGCAGATTCGCATATTGCGAATCTGTCAAAGACAGAGAGAGATCTCTCGATGGAAATTTTTCACACATGGAAGAAAACGCTAAATTTGTAGACGAACAAATTAGGAAGCTTGAGACAAGTGCGGACGAGGGGAAAAAGTGAAGTCAGTGAATGCCCCAAGCAAATCATTTACCTTGAGACGTATAGCCGAAGGGAAAACCTAAAGTTTGAAGGTATACCAGAATTAGCTGAATCTCCTGGCCAACAAAATATATCATCGAACGAAGACACGGAGAACGTGCTGGTAAACTTTATGAAAGATGTCCTAGAAATTGAAGACGCAGATGATGGGAAAACCAAAGAAGGACGGACATGGAAGTCGTACAATCATTGCCCGTTTCCTAAGATTTCCAGATAGAGAGCGGGTTTTTAAATGCGGTCGAAAACGTAAAGACACTGATTATAAGATGTATGAGGACATTCCCAAAGAGTTGTATGAATTAAAGAAAGCTAGAAAGGACGGAAAACGCGCGTTCTTTAGTAAAGCTGAGCAGGATAAGTTATACATTGATGAGAAATATGTTAAATTGTAACTCTTTATTAATATGCGCTATAATATTGTAAGCAGTGGAGAACTGTTTCTGTAGTCCATAAACACTATGTTCACTTTATTCTAATTAATTTAGAAGTAAGTCCCAGTTAAACTTCTTGATTTTGTAAAGTATTGTTTACAAGCCTAATGATTTTTTTGGGCGATTATGTCTTTCAAGGTATTCATTATCTCCCCTAACACGTTCCAAACTAAAATGTGGCGTTAAGATTTGGATAAATTCAGAGTAAAAACAATGATCCAAACTTAAACAAACAACGACATCCCAGAGACAGATATTGGCGGAGATCCGTGCGCCGGAGGGGCGCGCGTGTTGCCCCATTGATAAGATATTTTGGTAAACCCATGTATGCAAAAAATTTTGGTTATGACGTCACTGTCCGTCCGGCGTACGTCCGTCCGTACGTCCTTCCGCCTCCCACGTAAGCCATTGTGAAATGTCACAATCGACCTGTGCGGCAACCCGCGTTTTTCGGCGGGAAGTGGGATGGCTTACTTCTTTCCGAAAACAAACGAGAATTTTGAAGAACACTAATTTCTTGTATTCGTTGAATATGTTGTCAAACTACATATGTCGAGAAAGCAGGCGACTAATAAGCAAATTTGAACACCGAGAGCGACTAACAAACAGGCGAAATGTCAGTTGAAAACAAACATGCGGTGAGCTGGGTGAGTAAGCAACTCGCAAGTCGCATAGAAATAAAATGCATTTTTGCCGGGAACTGTCGGCAATTTTCCATATTTAACATACTTCAAATTATACACAAACACTTTTAAAAATCGTTGCCATACGACAAATATTCGTGGGTAAATTAATTTTGAACATTCACAGAGTTATGTTTTGTGTTGGACTTGTGTAATTCATTCGCAGGGCACATTTGTAAACACGCAGTAAACGTTTACAGTCAATCCAGGTCACGCGTGAACAGTAATTCCAAGAATGAAATGAACATTCGAATTTCTCTTTGTAATGTCCGACGCGTGAATGAAATGTTGGACATCTCTCTAGAAATCGTTCCGAAAAAGACGCATAAACTGAAAAAAAGATTCAAAATACTTGGGAAACAATTGTTATTCTTGAAATATTCAATTTTGCAATGTAAAGAAAAATTCATAGCCTTATACTGTCAATAAGCTAGGGAAATTTATACGGGAACTCTGAAATCTCGTTGGCGATTTTGAAAACTGACATGTAAATTTTAAAACTCCGTTCAAATTTCAAAAATATCGTTCACGCGTGACCTGGGTTGACTGTAAATATTTCGGACCAAAACCAAACAGTATTTTTTTCCTATATTCTCCTTTTGTTAACGTTTACTTATAGACTTGAATTATTTCTGTAGGAGAAATATTCACAGAGCTATGTGTTGTTTTGGACATTTTGCGTTGGACTTCTCTAATTCATTCGCCATTCGCAGCGCATACGTTTTGTAAACACGCTCTTATTTTAAGCGCTCACTGAAATATTTCGGACCACAACCAAACATTATTTTTCCTGTATTGTCCGTTTGTTAACGTTTCCTAAGACACTAGAATTATTTCTGTAAGAGAAATATTCACAGAGTTATGAATTGTTTTGAGCATTTTGTGTTGGGCTTGAGTAATTCGTTTGCAATCCGCAGCGCATAAGTTTTGTAAACACGCTCTAATTTTAAATCAAAGCGCTCACTGAAATATTTCGGGCCACAACCATACATTATTTTTTCTGTATTCTCCGTTTGTTAACGTTTACTTAAAGACTAGAATTCTTTCTGTAAGAGAAAAAATCAGAGAGTTATGAATTGTTTTGAACATTTTGTGCTGGACTTGGGTCGCAATTCACAGCGCATAAGTTTTGTAAACACGCTTTAATTTTAAGCGCTCACTGAAATATTTCGGGCCACAACCAAACATTATTTTTCCTGTATTCTTTTCTTAAATTTTAGTTAGAGACTAGAATTATTTCTTTAGGAGAAATATTCCTTGAGTCATTAATTGTTTTGAACATTTTGTGCTCGTCATTCGCAGCGTATACTTGTAAACAGTACGCCCTAATTTTAAAGTAAACGTTCAAATATTTCGAACCATAACCAAACATTCTTTTTCCTTTATTTCCTTTCTTGTAACGTTAATTATGAGAATATAAATATTTCTGTACGAGGAATATTTACGGAGTAATAAATTTTGAAACAAATATTTTATTTTTATCCGAGAGGCCAAATTGCACGCGAGAAAAGATTACGTGCTAGTCAAATTTTCTTTATTGTACGCATTTCAAACTTGACAGAAATGCATTAATAGTTTCCACAGGAGAAATATTTGAGAGAGAGCGTAATTTTTTCATCCACAAGTGTTTTATGCTCTCGAACGTCATGGGAATCCAGCTGCAATGTGATCTTGCACGATCAACAAGAACAGCTTATGGTTCAAAACATTTTCCGCTGACGCGTAAAAAGTTTGCTTTATATGCACTTAAGATATACAGCTATTTCAATTAACGTTGTCGGATAAATATCAAGCTAAAAGACAAGACCACAATGTTTTGTGGGATTATTTTTTATGAATAATATCATCAAAATCATCCCTGCACGTGCAGGTCATTGTGCTGCTAATTACAACCTATTGTTTTCTCCAGGCATGACTGATTTTGATGAATTTATTCATAAAATAAAAATAAAAATAGCTGTATACAGCTATTTCAATCAACGTTGTCGGATGAAAGCATGAAGCTAAAAGACAAGACCGAAAGTTTAGGAGGGATTTTTATGAATAAATTCATCTAAATCAGTCATGCCTGGAGAAAGCAATAGGTTGTAATTAGCAGTACGATGACCTGCACGTGCAGGGATGATTTTGATAAAATTATTCATAAAAAATAATCCCACAAAACATTGCGGTCTAGTCTTTTAGCTTAAGTTTGATCCGACAACGCTAATTGAAATAGCTGTATAACTCAAGACAGGATGAAGAATTTGTAACGTTATTACATTCATACAAGAAGCAGACAGTAGCATGTATATAAATGCTATTAAAAAGGAATTGTGGAGCTCCCCTTTTAGGCTTGGCTAAATATATAATATATATTATTCACCTATCGGGTCATAAAAATCTTCAAAGTGTGACAAATTATTCTGTAGTTTCTGAAAAATAGCAAGTAAAAATGTCTCGTACTTTAAGTGAACTAATGTCTGGGAATGTGCATAGCTTAGAGAAAACTAATTCATCTCAAGTTGGAGAATGCTCCACTGAAATTCCTTTACTGAGCTAGCTTGGCGGCAGATCATCACCAACAAGCGATGTCGCTTTTCACGGGCGCTGTTATTCATGGAGGTCAATTCAGTATTTCTATTAACAGCTTCAATCAATCCCCGAAGTTGGCAATCCAAGATGTTGAGGTGAAGTCTTCTCCAAAGAGGAACAAAAGGCTAAAAGTACTGGATTCTGACTCTGATTAGAATGCATTACGGTAATTAGATTTACAAAACAGTCAACTTTTTCAAATTTTATATAGTTACGGTTTTGAACGGCGATATTTAAAGCTGAAAATTTTCATTGTCATTTAAAGTTAAAGAAT
This sequence comes from Pavona decussata, assembly GCF_977016875.1. Taxonomy (NCBI): domain Eukaryota; kingdom Metazoa; phylum Cnidaria; class Anthozoa; order Scleractinia; family Agariciidae; genus Pavona; species Pavona decussata. The sequence goes on along the minus strand of NW_028145441.1, from coordinate 175,645 downwards.
CGTTTAAAAGTAGACTTTGTTCTACCTTTCCTCAGAGTCATTCAATAACTTTAATGTTGATAGGAATTTTTGTACGTTCAGTTTGCTCGAATAAAATCATTCGCAACTCGTTGTGGTCTTTGTGTTGATTTCACCGCGCAATTGATAGTTGTTAACATTAATTTGTAATATCCCAGTACATATATAATAAACAAATTACCTCATGGTACGAGTGAGTTTGCGATTCTTCACAACGAGTGAATAAAAATCGTACGCACTCACCAAACATGAAAAAATCTCTATATAGACGACTTATTTTCCCTCTGGACTCTAAACAGAGAGGAGATGCTGCAGTTCATTGAGCAAGCAAACAAACACCACCCGACAATTAAATTAACGGCTGAAATTTCAAGGTGAAAGATTCGGAAGCAATTCAGTTCTTGATGTGCGTACGCACTTCAAACCTAATAAAACATTTCAATATACGCACTTCTCTTCGTGCCACCCACCAGGGGTCCAAAAAGGTTTCATTAAAGGCCAGGCTCTGAGACTTCTCAGAACAAACGAAAAGAATCTTGCTTTTCGTTACACAATACCACCCAGCAGCGCCAAACTTAAAACAAATCCTCTTGAAAGACTGGCACTTATAAGAGTAACAACCAATTCTCAAAAAATCAACAAAGACTCGCCCAATATCTTACAAAAGGGGGCGATAAATCAAAGATATACTCGTGAGAGCCAAATTATCAAAAAGGCTAAAACACACACAGGGAATCGTGCAGGCCTGTCACTCTTGTACACTAAAAACGTCTCAATATCGCCACCGACCGCCTTCTTACATTTTGTTCTGTTTGTTTTGCGTCTTTGGTTCTTATACCACTAAGGCCATTTCATCTATTAAAGGTTTAGTTTGAATCGCTTATATGTGTGATATTTCTTACAGCCTTTCTTGTTAAGATCTATTTAATAATAGGCTTCTCAATCATTGTTTGGGCCCTGCACAAGTCAAGCTTCATCTTGTAATTTTTGCAATGCCGTGCCAGGACATTAATAAGTTCTCGTTGTAATTTGTTGTGCTTCTATGTGTCTTTGATCTTTTATGCCTTTCATTACGTTTTCTTAAACTTCTTAGCCTGTTTTAGAGCTATGCAACAAATAAAAGAAGACCGGTTGAAGTCTGCTTGCCGGGAATGGCAACGCCATATTTTTTGCGGGATAAGAAACATCAGTAATCACAAAACACTGAAAACGAACGGGAGCGCAAATTGAAAATAAAGAGAAAGCCGGAAAGCTACGGAATTCATAATTCACATAAAAAAATGAGGTTTGAACTCCTAATTTGAAACTCAGAGCGACACCAGTTCGCTATAGGGCTCTATTCAAATCATTCAAAGTAATAGTAGTAGTAGTAGTAGTAGTAGTAGTAGTAGTAGTAGTAGTAGTAGTAGTAGTAGTAGTAGTAGTAGTAGTAATTGCTTTATTTGCATGACCACAAGATTTCCAGTATTGCAAAAGCTTATATAATCTAGTTACTAACAAAACAGTGTAAAGTATCATAACAATATATAATTAATTCTAAGTTACATCATCAATATCCAATAATAGCCTGTCACGTATAATCATACATGAAGAAATAAACTTCATAACCAGTTTGTTTACATTATAGTCTTTAGAGTTCATCAGTAGTTTCACAATGTCTGATGTCGATTTCGTTTGAATATCAGGTATCATTTTACTTATGTCTTCATAGAATGTCTGCCTCTGTAAAGAGTAGCAACTACATTGAAACAAGAAATGAGTTTCATTTTCCACCTGATTTGATTGACACAACTGACATAATCTTAACTCTCTAGGAAGATGATCTTTCTGATATCTACCAGCTTCAATTCTGAGTTTGTGGTTACTTAATTTAAACTTAACTAGGTTTCGTCTATCAGGAAAATTTCTTAAATGAGTTAAATAATTAGACGAAGAGTATTCATTCTTGAAAACCTTATAGAACTCTAACTTTTTTGAGTGTTCAAGGTTGTGTTGCCAGAAAGGTAGATACTTGTTTTTCATATTAGTTTCAGTTTGCCTTATTGTCTCATTGCTAAAGTAGTAGTAGTAGTAGTAGTAGTAGTAGTAGTAGTAGTAGTAGTAGTAGTAGTAGTGGTGGTGGTGGTGGTGGTGGTAGTAGTAGTAGTAGTAGTAGTAGTAGTTTAAGTGTCCCTGGCTGAGAAAGTGGTCCAGATGTTGGAAGTAGGGGTCAACCGAATTTGATGAAACTTGCTGCAGAAGTTGGCCTTGGTGAGATATTCCAAACGCCATTTGGGTTTTGTTTTCCGACCTTTGGTTTAAAAGTTTCAGGGGGGGTCCCATTTCGGGCCTCTGAATCAGTGAAAATCCTGTTTTTGAGGGGGTATGTTTGTACTAGTATAAAAATAAACACATTAAACATACTGAATATTTTTCTGCATAGTGTTTTTCTACTATAAATACCCTTTCAGGTCGTATGTAAAGATTTAGCATCAAGGCATCTGCCTGTGTGAGGCCTGGTACTAGTTTTGGCCAAATTTTAAAGAGAAAATTACCACCAAAAATTGCCAAAGTTTAGCAGTTGATAATTTTTAACTGCCAACTTAGCTAAAACGGATTCTTCTGTCAGCAGTTACTCCAATGTAAGTACAACCAAAATCAACTGTGAAAAAATTGGCTCGCTAAATTTAAGGGGCTTTAGCAAAGCATTTTAGAGTCACACCCTCACAAAATTTACATATTACCAAAAGCAACAATTTAACAATCATTGTAGCTTTATTTATATTTTAACATTTCAGTTTGCTTTGTTAATGCTTACTTTACTAACAAAGTCTGTGATTAGCAATAACTGTGTGATTAAAAACTACCTGGGATCCTTAAATTGCCTTAGAACTGGAAAATAGTACTCACAAAATCAACGTTTGTTCTACTTGAACGGGAATATTCGTACAAAGTAACTAATTGGAACTCAAATAACTAAATAGGCGACATGATAGTTATACTGACATTTCTCCCAAGCATAACCTTGCTTGCTTACCTTTATATCACTTTATATTAGCCATGTTTATAGTGGGAAGGCTCCTTGGCTTCGAAAGAAATGTCTCCAATGTACTTTTTTATGTCAAGAAATAGCCATATTCCTGACAATTGACAGCACCTTACGGCCAATTCATAATGCCCGATGAACAGTTCTTGTTGTATTTGTTTACAGACAAGTCCACAGTCTGATATATGTACGGAGAATGATTTCTCAAGCCACTGAGTTGTTAAGGCAGCTCTTTTCTTTATCGAAGATTTCGATATTCAGCTCGTGATTGTGTGTAAGTAATATTATGCACATTTTGTGTAAAAAGGCAGAGATATTATCTTTGTCGGTACCTGCGTCCTTATAGCCATAGCCAATATTTCTACGTCCACATTTTATATTGCTGCAGTAAAGTAAATGAAATTTCGCTGTTTGTTCCGTCATCTTGGATGTAGGCAAAGAAGGACTGGGTCGGTAGTGGTTCCCAGTCTTCCTATCAACTGCTCCTTTGTTTACAAGCACCTGTCGATGTCGGAAACAATAAATCTTGAGGGAAGTGAAAGGAAAGGAATGGCGTTTTGTTCTTTTGCAGGGCCGAGGGAAGACAATCTATGTGGTGCTATAGAATGAGCAAAACAAGAAAGTTCCATGGTACAATTGCTTAGCTGTAATGCGGATATGAGCTCGTGGCACAAGGATAAATACAAAGGTTCAGGGGCTTCAGGGAGCAGGGGACGTCCTGCTGACAAGGGTTCGGGAAGTGGCGGTAAGAAATGCAAGATAATTTGTTGTACCCTCGTATATTTAACCCTTCATATATTCATATATAAGAAATGTCAGTATGACATTTCTTAATGTAGTTTTAATAAATGTTCGCTTGGACAACTTTCTGCAGTTGGCATACAGTCACGCGTCATTCGCGTGACCAAATGGTTACAATGGTTTCTCGTTAATACGCAGTGGCATACATTATCGCCGATGACGTCACCGCCTATTGTCTTGCTCAGTCTTATTGTCCTCCTCCCCCTCCTCCTCATTTGTATCTTCGCTCCTTTTCCCCTCATTTTTTTTATATACAATAAAGTATTTATGTATGTACTATATGATGTCATGTATCCAAAAATAACTTCAAAAACCTGTCAAACCGGTGATACCAACCATGACTGCCATAAGTTAAAAATAGAGCATGACATCTTTGATAAACCTGTCAAACCAGTTCATAACCTGTTGGTAAGACTAAGATAAAATATGACGTCATCCTATTATGAGTGAGCAAGACAATAGGAGGTGACGTCATCGGCGATAATGTATGCCACCACGTATTAACGAGAAACCACCGCAAAAAGAGGCCTAAAACATCCTTCCCAGACTACTTGTGATTGTAACCATTTGCGTGACTGCATGCCAACTGCAGAAAGTTGTCCAATCGGACGTGTATTAAAAGAACATTAAGAAATGTCATACTGACATTTCTTATATATGAATATATGAAGGGTTAAATATACGAGGGTACAACAAATTATCTTGCATTTCTTACCGCCACTTCCCGAACCCTTGTCAGCAGGACGTCCCCTGCTCCCTGAAGCCCCTGAACCTTTGTATTTATCCTTGTGCCACGAGCTCATATCCGCATTACAGCTAAGCAATGGTACCATGGAACTTTCTTGTTTTGCTCATTCTATAGCACCACATAGATTGTCTTCCCTCGGCCCTGCAAAAGAACAAAACGCCATTCCTTTCCTTTCCTTCCCACAAGATTTATTGTTTCCGACATCGACAGGTGCTTGTAAACAAAGGAGCAGTTGATAGGAAGACTGGGAACCACTACCGACCCAGTCCTTCTTTGCCTACATCCAAGATGGCGGAACAAACAGTGAAATTTCATTTACTGTACAGCAGTAATATAAAATGTGGACGTAGAAATATTGGCTATGGCTATAAGGACGCAGGTACCGACAAAGATAATATCTCTGCCTTTTTACACAAAATGTGCATAATATTACTTACACACAATCACGAACTGAATATCGAAATCTTCGATAAAGAAAAGAGCTGCCTTAGCAACTCAGTGGCTTGAGAAAGCATTCTCCGTACATATATTAGACTGTGGACTTGTCTGTAAACAAATACAACAAGAACTGTTCATCGGGCATTATGAATTGGCCGTAAGGTGCTGTCAATTATCAGGAATATGGCTATTTCTTGACATAAAAAAGTACCTTGGAGACTTTTCTCTCGCAGCCAAGGAGCCTTCCCACTGTAAACATGGCTAATATAAAGTGATATAAAGGTAAGCAAGCAGGGTTATGCTTAAAAGAAAACTCAGTATAACTATCATGCCGCCTATTTAGTTATTTGAGTTCCCATTAGTTACTTTGTACGAATATTCCCGTTCAGGTAGAACAAACGTTGATTTTGTGAGTACTATTTTCCAGTTCTAAGGCAATTTAAGGATCCCAGGTAGTTTTTAATCACACAGTTATTGCTAATCACAGACTTTGTTAGTAAAGTAAGCATTAACAAAGCAAACTGAAATGTTAAAATATAAATAAAGCTACAATGATTGTTAAATTGTTGCTTTTGGTAATATGTAAATTTTGTGAGGGTGTGACTCTAAAATGCTTTGCTAAAGCCCCTTAAATTTAGCGAGCCAATTTTTTCACAGTTGATTTTGGTTGTACTTACATTGGAGTAACTGCTGACAGAAGAATCCGTTTTAGCTAAGTTGGCAGTTAAAAATTATCAACTGCTAAACTTTGGCAATTTTTGGTGGTAATTTTCTCTTTAAAATTTGGCCAAAACTAGTACCAGGCCTCACACAGGCAGATGCCTTGATGCTAAATCTTTACATACGACCTGAAAGGGTATTTATAGTAGAAAAACACTATGCAGAAAAATATTCAGTATGTTTAATGTGTTTATTTTTATACTAGTACAAACATACCCCCTCAAAAACAGGATTTTCACTGATTCAGAGGCCCGAAATGGGACCCCCCCTGAAATTTTTAAACCAAAGGTCGGAAAACAAAACCCAAATGGCGTTTGGAATATCTCACCAAGGCCAACTTCTGCAGCAAGTTTCATCAAATTCGGTTGACCCCTACTTCCAACATCTGGACCACTTTCTCAGTCAGGGACACTTAGGTCGTTAAATGTCCGTCGTCGGACAAAGGCCTTCTCCATTGACCTCCACTGGACCAGGTTTCGCGCGACACGGTATCATTGCTTTAGGAATCTATGTAAGCCGTCCTTCCATCTTGTCCTTGGTCTTCCTCGGTTCCTTGTTTGTCCCCGGGGCGTCCAGAACGTAATGCGGGTTGTCCCACGGTTATGGCTACACGACCATCCTAATTCCATTTGAGATTATTCATCGTTTCCACGATATCTCAGTTCAAAGCATACTCGCATGCGCAATAAATGTACACAAGAAGCTGAATTGGTCCTGAATGAAGGAAAGAAATAGAGGCTAGTAGTGAGGGGCGTACCACGGTTTCCTCTTTTTCGCGGTGGTTTCTCAGTAATACGCGGTGGCATACATTAACGACGATGACGTCACCGCCTATTGTCTTGATCACTCATTATAGGATGACGTCATGTTTTATTTTAGCCTTACCAACAGGTTATGAACTGGTTTGACAGGTTTATCAATGATGTCATGCTCTATTTTTAACTTATGGCAGTCATGGTCGGTATCACCGGTTTGACAGGTTTTTGAAGTTATTTTTGGATACATGACATCATATAGTACATACATGCATACATACTTTATTGTATAGCTCCCCTTGGGGGCCCTTCTGTCATACGTGAAACTAAAAAATAGTAATTATTAAAACCATTTACATTTGGATGATAATATAGAGAAAAAAATTACGGTAAAAAACATATGAATTGAAAAGATTCTTAAAAAGTCTCTTTTTTTAAAAACGCTACGTTTTCCTATGTTTCTGATATGCTTTGATAAATGATTGTAGATTTTATTTTTGCTCCACCGAAGGTGAAAGCCCTTTGGCCTTTCGCAAGCCTACACTTAGGCAGTGTGAGGTCATTATTTTGCCTGGCGTTCCTTTGGTGAATTTTTGAACAGTGTTGAAATCATTCTCGAAGATAACCAGGAGTTAGGTTGTTCATTCATTTGTATACAGTAGTCTATTTTCATTGTCCGTAAGCGTATGAAAAAGCGATTACTGCCAAGCACATTATTAACGAATTGTGAGTTTCAGTAGTAATCATACATTTTCAGTGATTCTATTTTGGATGAATTTGATCGAGATTATGTCATTTTGTTGGTTATAAAAGATGAAATCAGAGATCAGACATCAGACGCGTGTTTCGATTCACGCACCTATTATGTTAATTAAGTTGAGCTTTGTCGGGGATTAAACAGTTAAAACAGTCTTTTGTTCTCTTTGTTTATCACATTGCTCCCAATAAGAATATTATTACGGTTGATCGATTCCTGGCTGCTTAAATTAATTTGCATGTTATGTTTGGCGCACACTGAAAAAATAAAACACGCTCAGAATTTACTGAAAATTCTTTATTGAAATTGTTCAACAATTCAAGTACAAAGCAAAGTTCTTATTACAGCGTTAATCATCTTTATCCTCTTCATCATTCATCATCATCATTCATCTTTATCCTCTTCATCGCTAGGGGTTAGGATTTCTGCGAGTTCACCATTTAAACTTCCCTATAAAGTTCTCGCAATTCAAGCTACATTTGAAGAACCAGTTTTCATGAACTACACTCATATTTAGTATTGAACAAATTTCTCTCCCAAATGATTTGCATTTTCCCCTACATTCACTCACCTTTTGGGCTTTTAGCTGTCAGAACACAAGCGCAAAAATCCTCTGATTTGGAAATTATGTTTTCTTTGTCTCGCCAATTGCTATTTACGACCCTGTGAAAAACCGTAAATATTCCGAATGAAGCGATTAGTTTTGTCTGATTTCAAATGTGTGTACATTGTTTCGATTTGAGACAAACGTAAAAGTCTTTTATTAAAACCACGTGGAGTTACGAGGCATAAACTGGGACGCATTGCTCATTGTGAATTATCCCCCTTGCATGCGTCGATTTTCATCGAACCCTTTCAGAGAGGAATCCTCAACTTTGAATTAAACTTGAACTGGCGCAAAGTCTCTCCGCTTTTGTCGGATTTCTTTGATCGGGTTATGTTACTGATCTAGTTAAAAAAGTGTTTGCGTATTACGTTTTCAATGAATATAAACATAATTTATTTTGTTTATATAGTCGTGTGGGTTCAGGTAGGAGTTACGAAGTGTTAGAAGTAGAGACGAGAATATCTGAGCATTAATCCTGAGTATGTGAGGAAGATTAAGCGTCGCCTGAACACGACTGTAAGACGGGATCGTGAAACACTGCGATCGTAAGCGAACGGCTGACCGTAATGTTTCTTTCGAAATAAGAAGACGTGATGTATTAACGTGGACCGAACCTGTTTAATTATTAGATCGTCTGTTACATTTTTCGGTATCGCGCTTTTTGGCAGAAACGATTGAACGATTTCTCTCATTTTTTTGCATCCTAAATAGCCTGCGAACAGGCTCCCAAGTAGGGTATAGGGGGAAAAGAAAAATCGGCGAGCCGGGCGAACGGAGCGCAGTATGGGGCGAGGAAGACTTGGGACCCTGTTCAAAGGCTACATCCTAAATAAAGAATGTTTGAATTTTAAAGTAACAGTTTTTATTGTAATAAAAGTGTTTAAGATATGAGGACATTTTCAACGACTAATTTAAACATAAAAATGGCCCGAATTTTGATATGTACGAAATATTTTTTTCTTGATCAAATAAGCCTCATAGTTTTCCAATTATCAGCAGTCCCCAACATAGCCTCGTAAGAATCAAAATATGAACGGGATAATTGCTAAACTGGTTACGAGTTGCTGTATTGGAGATGGTGTTAGTGTTAACTCATTATACGTTGCTGTAATTACAATGAAAACATGCTACTGGATGAGGTATAAATAAACAGATATACAAACAGCATTATCCGAGCTTTTCGGGGTGTACTGTGCATTTTTTTTCAGAGAAATGTAGCATTAAGCTGGCGAATTTTTCTGGTAGAAAGTAAACACATAATGAATAGTATAGTGTGCGGCCCAACTTGAGCAACAGCTGCAAATACTATAAAAACAGTGACTAAGATAGTCCTGCACGTGTTTGAATATAAATTCCGTCTGTGGTCCATTTATGATATATGGTTTATTGTTTTATATATATGACATTTTATATGTAACCAGTTCAGTGCAAATGGTCAGTAAGCACAATTGCAAACTAGAGGATTTTGTTTTTCTTCGCTTGTTGTATGAGAAAATAGTTTGCCAGAAAAGCTGATTATAGGTACAAAATAAACGTGCCGGTTTAACACCTAAGCTATCCGGTTCTCGTGCATGTAATTTATTTCATTTGATTGATTACTTAGATACGATGAAAACAAAAATACGTTAGTGAGTTAAGGGAAGTCAAAATGCTTATTAGTTTTGATCTATAGACTGATAAATGGCTTATCATGCGGCAGGACTTTCAGGAGAGGTGCGTCAAGCGTTGAATCTTTTGGTACTTCTTCGTTTAGTGACATTTCCAAAAAACTTAGTCTTGCTCAAGCGTAGAATGGTAGCCTTTTATTGCTTAATAGTCATAAGAATTAAATAGAGGATATTACATGGCTGTGCGGAGATACGAAATTTCTCTTCGAGTGTTGAAAAATATTTCACGAGTGAGCGCAGCGAACGAGTGAAATATTTTTCAACATGAGAAGAGAAATTTCGTATCTCCAAGCGACCATGTAATTTTCTTTTTATTATATAAAATCCTCACAATACAACAAGAGATGCTTAATTTTTTTTTTATTTTAAAAACTAAGGTTTGAAATTGAGTACATAAGCTTACAGTCAGTTTTATATTTGTATCAATCGTAAACCAAGCCGACTTATTTCAATACAAAGTAAGACTTAAGCGAAAAGGCCACAAATAAAATCTATATAAATAGAAAATGTATAAACAGGTAGGTCCTTGGTATAAACTAATGGCAGATTAATTACGGTTAGAAATTTGGCCAACAGTAACAAGTAAATCTGAACATACCGTTCTATTAAGCTTACTCTTGGCTTTCATCGCTGCTTTCAACTACCCTCACACGCTTCCATTTCCTACTACTACTTTCAAATGTGCTTTCACGTTTACCAGGAGAAGTATTCTGCTGCAAATTTACATTTATGATGAATGTTCATCCAGCAATTGTTCTGGTTATTAATGATCCAAGCCCTGTTAGAGGCATCTGAAGTCCTTCAGGGCTACCAATGCACTAATGTTCTTCCGTAGCAAGTTTGGTTGTACTCGTGGGGGCGCCTGATTCTTGGTTGTCATTCTGGCCTCTGAACGACAAAATACTGGAATTTTTTATTTTTACTTTTGCTTGTCCGACAAGGATGAATACTTGTTTACGGAATTAACATTCCGGTGTCCTGTGATCTGCATGATTTGCGTTGGAGGTATTTCGTTGTCATTCAACTACTGTACGAGGTGCTTACGAGCACTATGGTTAGTCAATCGCTTGTTTTCTAGTCCAAGACGAGCCTCGTTTACCATGTCTTTTAGCAAATTGTTGAGCTTCTTTACCTTGATGGGTTGTGCTTTAAACAAAGCTCTTATTGATAGGCTGGACGGCTGAAGATTATTCACCGCCAAGTAAAATGGGGAGTCATCCGTTTTCATGCTTTCCGGGCGCTTACTTGCATAAATTTTGTAAAGACGAACTGGATCTCTCTCAGCTGGTAGATCGGGAGCTGAGTACATTCTAGGCTTAATCTTTCGCGTATCTCTAGGGTCAGAGCCAGTTCTAGTTTTAGTCTGCCTTTCAACCGAGTATTCTAAATACCCTTTTCCGCCAGGCGTTTGCTTGAGTTTGACATCTCCCCAGCGTAACTCTCTCTGTTCTTTGCCGCCGCGAATTGAAGGGCGAAATGAATGGTCGAATTCGGCCACAAAGTGTTTATAACGGCTTGAGGGCTTTCGATCCCTAGGCATTTGGAAGCATAAGTTTTTCAATTTCCTCGTCTGTTAGGCTATCCGATGTCCTAGTCTTGTTTCTCCATCTCTTGGTCTTTAGACTCTTTTGTTTTGCTTTGAGGGTAGCCGTCGTAGTTTCAAACGCAGCGTCAGTAAAAATTGTGAAGCCGTAGTTCTGTTTGTTCAGATATCTCTGGATGCTTGAAAGAAAACCTCTCAAACTTGTTGGTTCATAGTGAGAGCCATCTTTTTTTCTAACGCCAAAAATGAACTTCGAAAGGAGGTCGTTCAGAACTTGCGGCGAAAGCTCGTGAACAGATGTTGAACTAAGTAAGCCAGGATTTGACGTCTGTATGAAACTTTTGAATAACTCGACGTCGTACGCATTTTCCTCTTTGTATTCGGATTTTCTTGTTCTTCTACGAATTCTATCAGTTCCTCATCTGTGATCTCGACAAATCTGCTAGTCTCCATTTTAGAATAAACTTAACTTCAACTCGCGAAAAGACAAACTCCAAACGGCAGCCAAACGACGGAAAACCCTTCGGAAAACCTCAAGTGCTTGACAGCGCGCGAAAATACTGCGAGCTGATTGGTCAAAAATGATATCACACATGTGTGGATAAAAATGATACCGTCACTGGCGGGATAGCGTTTTTATCGATTTGCTACCACTCGGTATACCACTATTTTTTTTTTTTTTTTTTTTTTTTTATAATAAAATAAATTATGCACAATCGCTCATCTTTGAAACAAGTATTACAGTACTTCCTTCCCGCTCCCTCGCTTTCTACGACTTTGGAGTGTACGTCCTTTCAATCATTCTTACCTCTGTTTGTTTTGCGTCTTTGGTTCTTATACCACTTAGGCCATTTCATATATTGGAGGTTTAGTTTGAATCGTTTGAATGCGTGATATTTCTTACAGCCTTTCTTGCTGAGATCTATTTAATGAAAGGCTTCTCAATTAATGTTTGGTCCGTGTACAAGTAAGCTTTATCGTGTATTTTAGAAATGCCGTGCAAGGACATTAGTTCTGGTTGTAAGATGTTGCGCTTCAATGTGTCTTTGACCCTTTCCACCTTTCTTTACTTTTCTTTAACGTCTTAGCCTGTTGCAGAGCTATGCAGCAAATAAATGAAGGCCGGCTGAAGTCTGTTTAGGTTATGGCTGTGTTTTGTCATGGCCTTGCGGTTCCACTTTGTTTGCCGGTTTTTGGAGATCAATCACGGTTTTCCGTAATTCTTTTTCTGTATGCCTGAGTCTGCCTACTGTGTTTTGAATATGTCATTATACGAAAACACAGGACCACAGTTAAACTCTCTAGTTGATATCATCAGTTGCCGGGAATGGCAACGCCATATTTCTTGCGGGATATGAAACATCAGTAATTGCAAAACAAACAGAACGAGAGAACAAATTGAAAATGAAGAGAAAGCCGGAAAGCCACAGATCTCATAATTCACATAAACAAATGACGTTCGAACGCCTAATTTGAAACTAGCGACAAGAGTTCACTACAGGGCTCTATTCAAATCCTCCAGTTTAAAGTAGTAGTAGTAGTAGTAGTAGTAGTAGTAGTAGTAGTAGTAGTAGTAGTAGTAGTAGTAGTAGTAGTAGTAGTAGTAGTAGTAGTAGTAGTAGTAGTAGTAGTAGTAGTAGTAGTAGTAGTAGTAGTAGTAGTAATAGTAGTAGTAGTAGTAGTAGTAGTAGTAGAGTAGTAGTAGTAGTAGTAGTAGTAGTAGTAGTAGTAGTAGTAGTAGTAGTAGTAGTAGTAGTAGTAGTAGTAGTTTCAGGCGCTAAATGTCCGTCGTAGGACGTAGGCCTCCCTCATTGACCTCCACTGGACCAGATTTTGCGCAACACGGCGCCAGTGCTTTAGTAAACTATCTTAGTCGTTCCTCTAACTCGTCCTTGGTCTTCCTCGGTTCCTTGTGTGTCCCCGGGGCGTTTCGCCTTATAGTGTGGAATACGCCGTTAATAGAATACTCCATGGCACTCTATTCTCTTTCAGGTTTTCCAAGCAAATCGAGATTTGAACACCATTGTACGTCATTCATTGACTAAAGAAGTCCAAACAAGATTTGTACGATTCTATCCTGTTACCTTTTTTTATTACCCTTGCATGAGAATCGAAATATTTGTGCGGTAAGGAACATTCAAGAAACTCTGTATTGTCTACATCACGTACTGAAGTAAAGATGTTGCTGAGAAGATTAAACATTTTTCAGTTTCGACGTCAAGCTACAGGCTCTTTTGACTATAACTCTGTAGGTTAGGTTAGTTTACCTTTAGCAATTATCCTTGCATGAGAATCTCTATATTTGTACGGTGAGGAACAAACAACAAACTCTGCATGGTCCATATCATGCAAGTAAAGCACAGGTATCCCAAGCTGTATGAGCGTTAAATAAAGACCTTTGTTTTGACCTTTGTAATTTGAGTGTCACGATGATCTGAGTGTTACGCAATGGCGTAAATTATAAGGGTTTGTATGGGAATTTACGAACGTGTTTTGGAATCGAAAATAAATGGCATGAATTGAAAAAAAAAATGGCTTACCTTGTCTCCTCGGTATCTTGCCAGTGTTTTTGTGCCGTTTTTTGGCCATTTCAGCGCGATTTAGTGGGTTTTAGGTTTGCTGATTTCCTCTCTCTATATAATCTCCCCAAGGTAGGTTACTGCAGCGCGAGGCTCGGCGGATCTCCGAATAATAAAACAGCCGTTAATTCGCCCCAAAAGCTCCAATCGTCTCGAAATTCCACATAGAGCTCGCACCATAGCTCCTCTAACCACTCGCTTCCTTCATCGGACGAAAACGTCCGCGGAACGGGAATTTCACCCGGCAAAACTCAAGACGCTTTTCCATCACAGACCTTCGAAACATGCTTGATTCGTATGTTCCGTGCACCGACGGTTGGAAAATCGCCTTAGCAGCCAGGCCTCCAGGTTCAAATCACTTGCCCACCCGGTGGGACAGCGTGCCAATTTTCGACCACAACAATAACACTCTCCCTCCGGGCCCTGCCAAGAGCGGATTGTCTCCATTGTGTTACATTCACCAATCGGAGTAAAGCAATAGCGCCGCGAGAAGGAGGTCACCGCTTGTCATCACAAACAACACAAACAGTTCAGTTTACATGTGAAAATCCTTGGCGCTGGCGGGAATTCGTAGAGCAGCGTTTATTGGAAAGCTTGTCATCGCAATGAAAGTCAAAATACGGCGGCGACAATGAATACATTTGATGCCAGGTAAGATTTTTTACATTTTCCCATTTGTGGTTTACCAAATTGGTAAGATCGCTTGAGGGGAAGTCAAGTATGGTTGTGATAAACAAGCGTAATTCAGGATGGGATTCTTCAAGATAAATCCTCGCGAGTTAAAGCTTATTAAATTCTGAAACTGACTTTACAATCTTAGATTAAGCACGTGAACATGTAAAACCTTATTATACTAGTCTTGAGGAGGTATATTAGTCTGTCGTGTCCGCATTATCTGCTTATCTGCAATATTCGTTCAATTATTAAAAGTAAAATCTAGGTAGTCAACACTTTACTCGCTTTTGCATTTTGTCCGTTTCACAATTTCAAAGCAAGAAAAATTAGGTGAAGTTGGATTCAGCAAAACCTAAGGGAGATTTTTCTGTGCAAGGTTTATCGTCAATGTTTTCTCGCTCGGTCTTAAGAGTGAACAAGAATCGTTCGATGAGTTACCTTTTTCGGATCTTTGAAGTTTGTAAATACACTGCGTCACTAATCGACGTGTGATAATTGGTGAGGAACTTTCGCTGTTATTTTGTATACTGAACTGACTTTAGATTTAGGCCTCTTGAACAAAGTAAACCATATGCTACAAGTCATCCCGCTCGAACATTAGAAAGAAACGAATTTTTCCTTGGCAAGTTTATTTACAATGGTTACTACCTCAGACCTAATTCCTCCCACGAATTACCCTGTCACGTTTATAAATATGCAAATAATACACTCAAGTTGACGAGCATTTATTTGTGATTAGTCTCTTAGTCGAAAATATTGCATGTTTTCTCACCTATTCCATGTATTTATACCACATTAGCTACTATTGCTTGATCTGTGCTCATAATTTTTTTTCTAAAGAAAATTGTCAATTTTATTAAGAGCTGAAATGTTTTTCAGTTTCACAGCTGAGCAGCAGCAAGTCCTGAGAACTGCAGCAGGAGGACACAATTTACTTCTCTCTGGCCAGGCGGGAACAGGGAAGTCGTACGTTGTCTGTGGCATAGCACGAGTGTTGCGAACCTATCGGCGGAAAGTGGTTATTGTTTGCTCCAGTGGAATTTCATGTTCAGTGTATTTAGATGGTTTGAAGTCATCTACAGTCCACTCCCATTATGCCTTACAAACAGCTGACATGCCAGCTGAATTGGTGGTTGCAAGAGCAACCTCAATTCCTCATTGTGTCACTCGAATGAAATCAGCAGACACAATAATCTGGGACGAAGTAGGAATGTCCAGTAAGCGCATTTTTCAGTTGGTTAATGCCATCCATCATGAAATTGCAGAAGGAACAGACAAAAAAAAGCCATTTGCATCAAAACAGATTATTTTAGTTGGTGAATTCCTGCAGCTGAGACCTGTCCCCAGCACATTTGATGATGGTGAATTTTTGTTTCGCTCACGACTCTTTGAAGTGGCAATTCCTCATAGATTTGAACTGAAACTGTTGATGAGACAGAATTTGGCAGACAAAACATTCATAACAGCTCTAAAAGAGCTGCGCTTGGGCATATGTAGTCCTGAAACAGAAGCTTTCATGAAGTCTTTAGACAGGCCATTGGAAGGTGAAGCTGTTCACATTTTCTTTACAAAGATTTCAGTTCAGATGCAAAACCAGGAGGCGCTTTTCAATATACCGGGTGAACTGCTAACCTTTGATTGTATTGACGAGGGGGACGTGGCAGGAATCAATTGTCCTGCTGAAAAGAAGCTACTCATCAAAGAAGGTGCAAAAGTAATGATTGTGTGGAACATTTCAGAGAACATAAAGAATGGCACTGCTGGCACTTTCATTGGTCTGAAAGGTGACAAACTGGAAATTGAGGTCCCTGCTCATGGAAAGTTGTTATTAAAACGACAGACATGGTCAAAGAGAAACCGTTCTGGGAATGTTGTTGGCCGTCGTACCCAATTTCCTGTTATACTGTTCTATGCCTGCACTTGCCACAAGACACAAGGCC
Organism: Pavona decussata; assembly: GCF_977016875.1. Classification (NCBI taxonomy): domain Eukaryota; kingdom Metazoa; phylum Cnidaria; class Anthozoa; order Scleractinia; family Agariciidae; genus Pavona; species Pavona decussata. The sequence continues at coordinate 159,372 of NW_028145441.1, read as the reverse complement.
TTACTTTAGAACGTGCTGTGGTACACTGTTCCAAAGAATTTGTACCAGGTTTGGTGTATGTTGCAGTTTCCCGTGTACGTCATCCAGATGACCTTCAAGTGCGTCGTTTCAAGCCAAACCAACTCCTGAGACCTCCGGCCGATGCTTTACATGTTTGTGACAGCAACAAAGTGAAATGTGCTGATTTGACATGCTGTGTGAATCAGAACTTGAGTGAGGATCTGTTCAAAGTTGATGACATCGGGGAAGACTTCGGAGAAGAAGATGGGGACGCCCCAGAAGTGCTACCTGTGGATAGCTATCCAGATGGTCTGGTGTCTTCTTATTATGAAAAGGAAGGTGACAAAGTTGTCATTGATTTGGAGGAAGTTTTTCTTCACTTAGAGGAAACAACTTTAACATTTTGCAGTTGCTGGAAAATCAAAAAGTTACTGACCCACATCCAGGTTATCAATTCTGTGTTGAAAAAAATGCTGCCATCTCCAAAGTTTTGTCTGACTGTGTGCCTGACAGCTTAAACTTTTTTCCCTCATTTTGTGGTACAGAATTTTTCAGTTACTTGGTGACCACCTTGCAACCAATGCAGGTGATATTATAGAAAATGTGATGTTACGCAAGCATCTGACTGACCTGACACACCGTCTTTACATAGATGTTATTGGGTCTGTTGAGTTCCGCCGTGAGCTCCGTGCACTCTTTCAAGTTGACGACCTGTCAGAGGCACATTTGTCTATTGGTTCAATGCTGTGTTTGGACACATTCACGTTTTTTGTTCATCACCTAGCTACTTAAGTGGAACTTCACCGTGAATCAGAGCAAATAAATTTTCGCGTTTGCGAAATGCCAGTAGAAGGTCTGGCGAAGCTGAGGCACGTTGCTGGGTGGGCCATTCGAAAGGAGCTTGAACGTTGCAGAAGGCATATAAGACAGAACATATACTCACAATCAAGTGAAACACGGCAGAATCTGAATGTTTCTCATGCTAAATGCCAGTTGTTGGAGGAGAATGTTATTGTGCAATACTCGTGGCTCAAGGACAACACCAGTGCTCCAGGAACCTTGGAAGTGACGGAGGATAGGCAGTACAGGGAGCGTGGTTTGCTCCATATTTCAGATGAGGCCTTCAGTTTCTTCCAACTTGTAGAAGGGCTGAGAGTGGAGCAAATGAATATGGCCAGGATCATGTCCTCAGACCAAAAAGGCAGCTTTGTAGACACAGTGATAGAGAAGATCCAACGCGATGGAACTGTTGCAGCTGCATGGAAAGCAGCATTTACTGATGTTGAAACTGACAAAGCGGTGAGTACTTAACTCAATTAGTTGAAGATAAGGCCTTTTATATAAAGTATTTAGAATCTTGAAGCTTTGCGAATGAAGGAAGCTCTAGTTTTAAGAGAAGTCAGCCACTCTGAGGACAGTAGTAATTGATAAAATCAACATTTACCACTTGTATTTCTATACTTCTAAGGCACTGGATATTGAATTTTCAAGGGGTGTAAATCAGTGATTGCGGCTTACAGGGTGTTCTTCTTTGAGTGTTGTTATAATATTAACCTTTTTTGAATAAAGGAAAGATGAAAAAGAGGGCAAGGTTGTTAATTTTGTCTTGAATTTGGAAAGGCTCTTGAGACATTGTTGGGGGAAAGAAGAACATAAAACTCAAAGTACATGTAGTAGTTGCACAATTTCAACCTAAATGGTGTTACTGATGTGGTTTATTTAGATGTTGGTTGATCAGCTGATGAACGATATTATCACAAGGTACATGAAGATGGCAACATGCCAATTCCTCCGAGATTTTCGCCGGGCATACAACCTCAAGAAGACTGCTGAACACAGAAAGCGCGTCCTACAGCGCAAGCAAGCAGCAGCCCAGAGTAGTGATCATGCCAAATTTGCCACCATTGTGGATGACCGAAGTGCTGGAAAACTGGTCAGCCACAACCACTTGTACTTCTTCGTCCAGAAGCATGGTGTATCAGGGTTAAAGAGAGTTTACACGAAGGACCAATTGGGAAAGCTGTGCAGTGCCTATGGTATCAGAGTTAAAACAAGTCACAATAAACAGCAGCTGTCCCTCAGCCTAGCAGATGCAGTGTCCTCACGCAACAGAGATGACCACATTCCCCACCCACACTATCTGAACCGTCTTCGTGCACAAGCAGAAATCAGTCAGGGAAGAGTTGTTGTTAGGATCAGTAGGTTGCCATAAACTGCTCAGTAAAAGGTGAGTTTAAGAGCCAATGTCGGAAAATATCGAGAATCTCAAATCAGTTCTAAAAATTCAAATTTTGGCTGATACCACCCAAACATCCCTGTGGGTGAACTATTTCAAGAAATGATATTAAGAAATCCCCAAGCGCTTTACATTTTGAGAATTTTAGAAAAGTTCGAAAATTCGCTAAAAATACATTTTTTTATTCGGGAAATGGGTGCAAATTTCAACAATTTTCATCGACTCAGCACAAGCGCGCAAGGGGTCCTATTGACCTGATATTACTCATGTATTTAGCAGACATGCAAAGCTTTAAGACCTCATAAAAAGGTTTTGCAAAATAACTATTGTAATATAGTTTCTGGCTTTTATTGTGTGCACCCTGATTGTGTGTTGTTTTGGCAGTCAAAATAGCGCCCACCTTCAACCGTCAAAAGTCGATCCTGGTATGTCGCCGATTGAAAAAAATACTATACTGAACAAAAGAACTGTTATTTTATTAATTATACCTGAAGTTTCAGCTCTGCAAATTAAAATGCTTGCGAGTAATAAAATTTTAACTTGAGCCCCCAAGTCGCCGTGCGCGACAGGAACGTGGAATGTAAACAAAGGAAAACATATGCAAATCGAGGAGAAAATCACACGGAAGTTATAACTAGCCCATCAAGGCGCAAAGAATTGATGGAAATTATGTTATCTAAACAAGTATTGCTACCTGGGAAGCCAATAAAGCGCACTTGTTCGTCGAATAATCTTAAACAAGGCAATATCCTAAAACAAAGTTATAAAAAAACAGCGATTGGCTTTGCACGGTCACGAAATCTGGTCGGGTGAATTCCCGGTTCTGAAGTAACAGGCGTTCGGTCTATCAATCATTTCAACTTCAAAACCCCATCGGCAAACTATGTTTATTTTTTTATTTTATTAGCTTCGCCAACAGATAATAAATTTACTTAGATAAAAATGAACTATGAAATGAAAGTCAAAATTATCGTAAATGACCTCTCAACAAAATGGAATGACAGCGGCTATGAAGACCACAAACAAAACGGACCGTAATAATTGTATCTCAAATAAAATAAACAATAATTGTTTGTGCTCAAAGCCAAAAAGCATCAAGATGTAAGTATATCAAAGCAAACATTTACAATAATGATGAACACACCTTCCAGGCAGGGTCTTCTACAGACGTCCATCTCCTCCAAGCTTTGAGATAAGCTTACTCTTACAAAAGAATTGGTTTTCGATGTTCGTCCAGGATTTTTAGAAACTAATACCCTACACCCGTCACAGTCTTAGCAAGTTTTCATCATCTTTCTCGTGATGTAAGGCGTCTGTAGCTTACCTGAGTAAAATGAATTAAAAACTAACGAGTAACTGAAATTGATCATATCAGGCCGTACAAAGGTTTCGGCGCCAAATGTTGGTTCTTTAATTTGGTGTCAAGTTACATGTATGGTCAGTGATTTGAATAAATTACCCTGCAGCCCCACCTAATTCCGTACAGTATTTCGAAATCCAAACAAACTACATTGCATAAGCGACACATGGTATAATCTACAGCGTTTATAACGCTGTGTGTGGAAAAAAAAATATTGTGCAGTTTTTCGACTCCTGTTGATGGAAATTCTAAGTGCGATGTTAGCCAGGAATATCCTGGTCAATACGAATGTATACCTCTTCTTAAATGTGAACGAGACATCTGGAAATGTATGGCCTTAGTGAAGATCCATCGTTGGAAAGTGAAATGAAACTGCTACTAGCTGGTGCAGGTAAACGACATTTGGTTTAATTTTTACTTAATTTGTTTTTAATCTTGTTGCGTGATTATTGCGTGACAGTACTATAACGAAAGGTTTTTTTTTTTTTTATCAGGATTTTTTTCGCCGGATGTGTCTCATGAACTCATAACTTCATGTCTCCGTCATCGGGTGGAATATGGTATAAGATGGAGAACAGGGAAAACTATGTGTTTGGTTCCAAGTCCAAAGATTGCACATAAGCCAGCAAAAGTGAAAGGAACACGCAGAATAAACAGTCACTTATTTTGAAGGAAACAGGCCAGCTAATTGCTGTTGGATCGCGTAAGTAATTTTTACGTAATGTCTTGTAATTTTTAGTGAAGTTCTCATGAGAGATCGATAGAACGGCTCTGGTAGTGTGTCTGGATGTAATCACAACGGCATCACCAATCAGCGACACAGCGAAGATCCAAAATGTCAGTAAACTCAACAACTTTGAGTTTACAGAAGGTGGTATCAAAGCATGGAGGGCATATGACATTTACAGAGGAAAAGAAATCAAGGCCGATACCTTGACAAAACGTAACGTTCAGTCTTTTTTGTTGTTGTTGTTGTTTGCATTTGGGACCCTCGACTATTTTAAATTTTCATTAAAAATATCAAGCGGAAAGATCAACTCAAAACTAAAAAGAGCAACAGAAAAAATAATAACAAAATTTAGCAATATACAAAGCTCTTTTAAAACTAGAACATAATACACTGAATGTATTCGTTTACCCATCGTTTTGACACTTATAAATTTGCCTAATTACAGAATCCGAAAACAGGTGGTCAGAATCTGCATTTTCTCCGGGGTAATTCAAGTCTCTCGGCCATAAAGACAAAAAGCATGTTAACGACGACGAGTCTCCCAAAACAGAAGAGAGTTCCAGTGACATTCAGGAGAGTTAGACCAAGCATGGTGTATACACTTGCCTAGAGAGTGGATGTACAAGGGTTTTCCAGAGATATTCGGCATTGACGAAACATCTATCCTCTGAGAAATGCATACGGTCCCTGGAAAAACACACTCTTATGGATCTTGCCAAGCTTGGCTATCAGCAGGTTTTAGAAGAGGGCGTCGGTGTTGTACCAACCTTAAGAACCAGCGGTGTTGCAAGCAAACAATCCAGGGGACGTTTAACAGAGGGATGGGCGTTACGACCAGCTAAGAAGGCGTATCGTTTTAGTGAAAATCAGAAGGCCTACCTCACTGATAAATTCAACATTGGTCAGTCCACTAGACGGAAAGTCGACGCAAGTCTTGTAGCACGTGATATGAGAAGTGCCCATAGTTCGAATGGCGAACGGCTTTTTAAATCAACTGAGTTTCTGACCTCTCAGCAGATATCTTCATATTTCTCCCGCCTTTCTGCGACAACTCCCCAGCAGACCCATGAAGTCGACCTTGCAGCTATTGAAGAAGAAATAAACTTTTCTACGGCCAGAGACGAAGTGATGGCGACAGTCACCCTCCAGCATCCAGTAATGTTTGACCAATACAACATCTATGCCATGGCAGAAAAAGACACATTGAGGGGTTGAAGGTTTCGTTGCTTCAGGTGATTGCCAAGGCCTCAATCTCCCTAATCTACCAATTCGCCGCAAAGCTCCATACCTGAAGTTGCTTAAAGAAGCCATTAGTGATTGCAGTTACCAAAGCCAAGAAATTGACTACTGAAGAGGTGACTCTAGCAAGTCCTGTTCCTTAACATCGAGAAGGAGACCTCCTTCCAGTTTTTTACTTCCACCAATCCGTCTGTCATTTCTTAAACTAATATTCAATGTAAGTAAAGAAAAATAAGTGGAGATCTAAGCCTCAGTTTTCGCCGTTCTCTCGTGTTCGATCTTGTCCTTCCCCGAGAAGGGGAGGAGCGCGGGCTCCTTTCCTAAACAGCTTCTGGTAATTGAGCCTACGAAAATCTCAAATACTTCAGTTGTAGGGGACGGACCATAACGAAAGTTATGGGGGGTGGGGAATCTAAGAGCGGCATAAATGTTTTCGCTAACATTTCCCCTATAGGCCAATGCGGGAGTATTTTTAAGGCTACTCGGCGTGCATGAATTTTTTTTTCATAAGATTTTCCCTTGGCGAAAATATTTTTATTTTGTACTTCGTCCCCACCCCAGAACCTTTCTAATCGTCTGTCCCTAAAGAGAATATGTTATATTTCATTTTCACAATACTATGTACAGCAACACGTGACTTGAAAAACGTGACAGGTAACACAACACCAAAATAAACAAGATGAAGTGGCTTCTTCGTTTTCCGTGTTTATGCGAGGATTATTTACTACCTATCTATAAATAGTTCTAATGAACAAATAAGTTAGTCTTTTTTTATGAAATGTTTAAACAAGACGGAGGGTTTTACTCTAGTGAGAACTGTGCAAACTTGGAACACGGAACACGACACAAGGTCAGTGAGTAAACAATCCTAAAATGTATATAATTAGAAATTTGCGATGCGGGAAATCTAATCCCCAAGTGAGTATTATACTTTTCTAAGATTATTTTAAACTCTGATTTATTTTGTTGTATCTTGTTACTTTTTGGATTTAACATGGCGTAGTATAACCGAGGGACGGACCATTTAAAACGGAATCGTCGATGGCCCGTAATAGCCTCTGTCATTTCTTTATATTTCTAAAAATAAACTTACATTTTATGGTTCATTTCTATCATACCTCAAAATATCTACTTTTACTGACATTGTTTGTTTGCTCCATGGTCCATTTTGAAAGCTTCTTTAAGAGCGTTTGGACTTAAAATGATTGATTTTTTTTTACCTCGGAACCATCCGCGCGAGTTCATCCGACCCGATTTCATGACCCTTGGCCCTCTAGCCCTAAAATACCTTTTTTATTATTATTGTACGGATAATTTCGCTTTATCAGTCTCTCAGATAGCAATACCTGTTTAGATAACAGAATTTCCACCAATTCTTTGCGCTTTGATGGGCTAGTTATAACTTCCGTGTGATTTTCTCCTCGATTTGCATATGTTTTCCTTTGTTTACATTCCACGTTCTTGTCGCGCACGGCGACTTGGGGGCTCAAGTTAAAATTTTATTACTCGCAAGCATTTTAATTTGCAGAGCTGAAACTTCAGGTATAATTAATAAAATAACAGTTCTTTTGTTCAGTATAGTATTTTTTTCAATCTGTGACATACCAGGATCGACTTTTGACGGTTGAAGTTGGGCGTTATTTTGACTGCCAAAACAACACACAATCAGGGTGCACACAATAAAAGCCAGAAACTATATTACAATAGTTATTTTGCAAGACCTTTTTATGAGGTCTTAAAGCTTTGCATGTCTGCTAAATACATGAGTAATATCAAGTCAATAGGAGCTCTTGCGCGCTTGTGCTGAGTCGATGAAAATTGTTGAAATTTGCACCCATTTCCCGAATAAAAAAATGTATTTTTAGCGAATTTTCGAACTTTTCTAAAATTCTCAAAATGTAAAGCGCTTGGGGATTTCTTAATATCATTTCTTGAAATAGTTCACCCACAGGGATGTTTGGGTGGTATCAGCCAAAATTTGATTTTTTAGAACTGATTTGAGATTCTCGATATTTTCCGACATTGGCTCTTAAGACTCTGATAAAATTATTATTTTATAAGAGTCATAGAATGATGTAAAATGACAATAATTTGCTTGGGATGAGGTGCCTGGACCAATGTCTGTCCAGTCTGGAGGCTATGTTTCAAGAAATGATTCACTACATGCAAAAAAAGACATGTATTTCTCAAGGTTTTTATTTCTACAGAAGCATTTGTTACATGCATGTACTTGTACAAGAACACTACTCTTTAGTTACCATTTTAGGTGTGATATTTATTTAACCACTATTATAGTAGTCTAACATAAAATTTCTCTCTTATGTACAGCCATTTCACTTAATGGTGTGCCCATTTGAATTGTCTTTTTGAGAGGACTCCTGTTTAAAGTACATATGCCAATTTTATTCAAAGAGTTTAAACGTTGGGAACTGTAAAATATTATTTAAAAACAGTGGAAAAATGAATTGCCTTGCTGTGTGTACAGTGCACATTCTTTATTTTAAAATTCAAAAATTATGAAACCAAAACTTCAATAACATGTAGTACACATGGTACTGATACACAGCTAAAATCAAGACACCAACAGTGAAATATAATTCTACTTATGTACAGATTATCTGGTCTTGTGTAACGTAAATAGAAATAGTGTTCCAAGGTATTATTGCTTTCCCAAAACACAACTACAGTGTAGTGCTCTATGATCTACCTCTGCCAGCGTTACATTTGGAACTGATGGATTCTTGTCCAAAGCGAATAGAATTTTGAGAGGACTCTTGCAGCCTGTATGTTGGGTTATTATTCTGTCCATTACAAGACCTTGTTTGGCAGAAATGGTTCTCAACCCCATCTTGGTTTACTATCCATGCTTTGATCGTAGAGTTTGGGAACTTAGATAATTTGATGTTTACAATTGATTTAAAGCCATGTACCATAGACTGTAGATCAAACCAGAGTTTGTTAGAAATGAATTCCTTTGAATTAGGTGAAGAAAGTTCTCTATTCCATTCAGAGAAGAAATTAAGAAACTCATCTAAACTCTTTAATCTAACATCAGCTTTGCTGGCCACTGCTTCTTTGCTGGTACTGAAAAATTCAATCACTTCACTTGTGTGGCTGATCAGTTTGATTGTTGAATCTAGAGCACTGCTGTCGTCTCCATTTTCAGAAAGGTGTCTTTTGTAAGCCTGCAATGAGAGGGGAAGCACAGGAAAATGTTTACTAAATAAATAATATTAAATTAATACTAAATAATATTATTTGTCATGGGATGGGAAGGGGTAGAGAGATTACCATTCTCAGGGTAAATGTACATGTAGAGATGGCATCAAAAGTGTAACATAAATATATATTTTACCTTCATTAGGAAATGCATCTTTTTGTCCAGAACATCTTCTGCCAAGTGGTTTCGCATCCTTAGTGCAGGATCCAGATTGAAGTGGTCCTCAGTGAGCTTCTCGTGCAGGTGGATGGAGGTTGAGGACTGATCAAACTTGTATGCATCAACGAGGTGTGACCAGAGGATCTTTTTGCCTCCTACTGTCAGGCACCGTGGCTTTCCTTTAAGGTTGCTTTTTTCTATGTTATTTCGAATTTTTTTGAAGTTGTGCTGTAAAGACATAATAATTATGAACACTTTCATTAATATTTGACAGGGATTCTATTTGTACAAAATAACCAAGTATTGACTCCATCACTGTCTATTTGTTTAGTATGCATATATTCCTGGGGCTCATTTCTCACTCACACTTTGTATGGCTTAAAACTAATTAATCAGCTGTTCACAATGTTCTTCCATTGTAACTGATGTGCTATGGAAAACATTGACTAGTTTGCACAAATCATTGCATGTGGTGGATAATACCACATTTGAAAAAGTAATTACAGGTTTAATTACCCAGGAGTTTTGAGAAATGGGCCCCATGCTCAAAGTTGCCATCATTATAGCAGGAATTCCCCTGCAAATTAACCTTTGTTGATATCTCTGCCAACTGTACATACAACACAATTATTATAGTGAATGGACAACTAAATCATTGTGCCATAGTTCTTAAACAATTACTACTCAAAGCAAACCAATTGGATTTCAGAATTTTTTTGTTAATATTAACCTTGCAATCCACCACAAAGACCATTGGTCCACCTGTATGCATATTGTATGCCACAAATTTCTTCTCTATTGGTTCATAGTTGGGGAAGTGCATTTGAATGAACTTCCTGTTGACCTCAGCCCCATCAAGGATGCTCCAGTAAATTCTGGAAAAGCATGAAATATGTCTTTCAATTAATTATTATCCATGACAAATAAATATTTTAATCAATTTTTTGCCAACTTGCATTTTGTTACCTGTTTTTTAGTGTTCTTGTTAGTGGTAAATATAAAAGAATAGTTACATATTTAAATAGAACGTTCTGCGGTTACTATTTTTTCCTTGTGTATCTCATAATCAACAGATAATATTCAATTATTGGATATTTTGTTAGGATATACAGTAATGTTTAAATTACTATTTTAATAATTCATTTAACATCCTTTTTAAGTTAGTGATCTGTGGATTGACTGGTTGGGAAAAAAAGGTACCTATCCATACTCTTTTGTCTGATACTCACGTGAAACCAAACTCCTTCATCATTCCAACACCTTTCCAAAAGAGGTAAAACAGGTCACTTGGAGTACAATCGTGACTTGGAAATTGTGCAATTGGGAACCGGAATCCACAATCACTAACAAACAGGAACTGCAACACATGTGATGCAAGCCGTGTTTCAGTTTTTCCTGTGGACCAAATTTAAATACAAAGCTCAGCAGCTTATTAACTGTCAATAAGAGCAATAATAGTACAATGAGTTGTATGTTTAATTTTTAAATAGTAGACCATTAATAGTAACATTAAAATATTATATCTGTTTGTAAGGTAAGCCCCCTCGGGTAACCATGAATGGACAATTGCCCTCAGGTAGCGAATTGAGAAAACCAGTAATGAGAAAGAATAGAAATAAAAAGAGATAATGATCAGTTCCCATTTGTTTATGATATTTGGGCATTTGGAATTTTCAATTGCATAATGTACGACTTTTTACATGTTATTTTCAATTCAATTGGTTTACTTTTCATATGCACGTTTTATGAATAAATTAAAATTTCAAATACTGAAATTGCAAATCAATGCTTTTAATCAATTGAACTTTTAAAAGTATGATATCTTTAACAGTAGGAAGCATTGGAAAGCAAATAAATACATGGTTTTACCTTCTAACCGTAACATGTCATTATGAAGATCCCCAAGCTCCACAAAACCAACTAGGCGATATTTCCCACCCTTCACAAGCATTTCCACGTTTTCCTGAAAATGATATTTTATTATTTTATAATAATTTTGTTAGTTTCGTGAAAGTGAATTTTGTAAAACCTAAAGAAAGACGATATCTGGTCTCATTTTATACAAGGTTTTTGTCATTATGCCATTAATTTAATCAGAATTTTAATTGTGAGGTCTCAGTTTACTAACTTCAAAAAGTTTTCTTAACGTAATGTAATGTTGTGAGAATGCTAAGTGATTCGGCTGTTATATTGGTAGCCTCTCCTCACTGTACAAGATTCATTAATCAATAAACTTTTATAAGTCAATATGTGTCCATAGTTCTACAGGTGGAATGGTATGAAACAATGCTAAGGATTTGTTACTGGGGAAATAGTTGTGAATCCAGTCACAGAGCAGCAGTCAAAATGTTACCTCAATCTTCATTTCATCAATAACAAAACCGCCCCAGAAGTCCCACTCTTTCAGGTTTTTCTCCACTGCTGCATCGTGACACCACTGAAGGATTTCCTTGTTCCAGCCTGGCTTTTGTTCGCGTTTATTTTTGTGATACCTAAATGAAAGACACGAGTATACATGTATTTTAATGGTACATCCGCTAGCCTGGTAACCCAGATCATAATAATGGCAATGAACATCCTCTTGAAATAAATATTTATAATGAACTTCAGTGAAGGAAACCATTGGCCTATTAAATGCACATGCTTTACAAATCATTGATTGTATATTATATTACAGTAATTAAATTTAAATTGAAGGGTTAGTACATTACAGAAAAGGTCATGTGCATTTTAGCTCAGTTCTTCTATGAAAAAGCAACGTAATGTCAGTATTCTTAGCCAGTAAGAAATTTATAGCCTACCTGATAGTGCGGTTGCTTGGCAAACGTATGAATTTTCGTAGAGGGTCAATAACATGCGGATTTTTGCAATACAATTGTATGCACAATTCCATGATTCTATGGAAAAAAGGAAAATCCCTGAGATAAGTTACCATACATTGTCCCAGCTACATTTTTGTTTTGCAGTATAAGATCACTTTTTGTTGTTGTTGTTGTTGTTGATGCCACTTGTTGTCATCATAGGCCCCTGTTATTTAAAGAATGGCGGATAAATTCATCCAGTGGGGAGGTTAGAACAGCGTTTGAATTTATGTTGTGTGTTGTCAAAAGCTTTGTTCATACTTCTAATGTAATCTCTCGATAAACGCCAGAAGCTTTCCTTTCGCAAAATTTAGGTAACAACTTATCCGGGGTCCCAACAAAATTAGTGGAGGAGTTTAATCCCTTGCAAATTTCGACAAAATGAGTCAAGCTTCACCCATGATTTTGTGTTTCCATTGTCGATATGTGAGGTGACATAAATTTTGCATTCCTCTCTCCCTTAATTAAGCCCTCCGGTTAACTTATCGTTTGACTGTGTTGCTTACTTTGGGTGCCATCTGTACCCGTTTTTGCTTTTGGTTTGATGAATTTTTTCCTGTTGCTGCCACAAACACTGCATGTTTTCTGGGACATCTTTTTGCTGTACACCAGCGAACATTTCTAGGAGGTCTTCCTGGTCATCATGTACAACGTCAACGCATTCCTTCTTGAACTTCTCCCGCCAATATTGCTCTCGTTTTTCTGCGTTATACCGAGCTGTTTGTTCCATTTTCAACTGAAGTTGCACTTCTTCTTTGTTCATAAACCTTTTGTTGCACTTGGGATGAATGACTGGTTGGTTTTCTTTGCGTCTTTTTCGGTTTGCGCTTGTTAACCGAAGCCGAGCACAGTTGGCACAAATTCCCCCAGAACCACTCAGTACTAAACAATTGTGAGCAAACACTCGTTTGCTTTGATTTTCAACTGGGTACAATTCCTGCAGAATACCAGTCACGTGAGGTAAAGTAGTTAAAACACAATCATCATCGTCTTGAAAACCAAAGCAAAGGGAGGATTGATCAATATAGTTCATAGCAAGTAAAATTTGCTCTTCAATAGGTGTGTCTTTAAACATATTGTCAAATTTGAGGTTATTTTTTAGGTCCACAGTGCTACAATGGGACTTGGCTGTAAGTGAAACTTCATGTGGTTTGGTTTCCTTTACCAAAAGTTCAGTGGTCCCTCTTTGGCCGCAAAATTCCCAGTTTTCGTGGCGAATAAAACTAACTTGATCATGACGGTCAGTGATAGAATGCCAATTACCTGGAATCTGTAGGTTTTGCAACGACGTAATACAGCTGTAGGAGCTCCCATCTGTTGCAATACAGTCATCCTTTAGTACCTGAAGCCTTTTCCGTCTAAGGTTTAAATAAGCCCGTTGTCTACTTTTTCTGGACCCCCTTTGTACGACACGAACCTTTCCATCAAACGAATCGTTGATGATCCATCCTAACATCTGACGGGATAAAACTGTCTCAGAATTTTCTTTTTTCTCGTTCGAATGTACAAGGATATCGTTGACAAGGACGATTTCATCCGGTGCGTGTTCGTAGTTTCCAAGTACCCTATGAGACAGTTAATACTCAGGTTAACACAAAGAATAATGTCGCCGCAGATATTTCAAACTCGTGACACATAGTGCGGATGCGAATTAATTTCGTCTTAGATCTCAGTTATTGTTTATGCCTTTGCCAATACCCCCAGTCAGTTTTCTTAAATATAAATATAAACTCAGTTTTCTTAAATATAAATATAATTTTTATTACTCTCTGGCGTAAATGTAAACAGTACTCACCATAACTTCCACTCTGGTGAATATCCGCACGCTCTGACTTGTTTCGGCGCTTTGTCGAAATTTTCGCCGCCTCGATTGCTGTCGCGATGTTTTGAAAGCATCTTCAATAGAGATGTTCGCCTTACGTATGCATGTTAAACCGCTTTCCCCTTTTCAATTCAAACGACGAGAAAATCCTCTATTTAAATATTGCTTTACTCCGATTGGTGAATGTAACACAATGGAGACAATCCGCTCTTGGCAGGGCCCGGAGGGAGAGTGTTATTGTTGTGGTCGAGAATTGGCACGCTGTCCCACCGGGTGGGCAAGTGATTTGAACCTGGAGGCCTGGCTGCTAAGGCGATTTTCCAACCGTCGGTGCACGGAACATACGAATCAAGCATGTTTCGAAGGTCTGTGATGGAAAAGCGTCTTGAGTTTTGCCGGGTGAAATTCCCGTTCCGCGGACGTTTTCGTCCGATGAAGGAAGCGAGTGGTTAGAGGAGCTATGGTGCGAGCTCTATGTGGAATTTCGAGACGATTGGAGCTTTTGGGGCGAATTAACGGCTGTTTTATTATTCGGAGATCTGCCGAGCCTCACGCTGCAGTAACCTACCTTGGGGAGATTATATAGAGAGAGGAAATCAGCAAACCTAAAACCCACTAGATCGCGCTGAAATGGCCAAAATACGGCACAAAAACACTGGCAAGATACCGAGGAGACAAGGTAAGCCATTTTTTTTTGAATTCATGCCATTTATTTTCGATTCCAAAACACGTTCGTAAATTCCCATACAAACCCTTATAATTTACGCCATTGCGTAACACTCAGATCATCGTGACACTCAAATTACAAAGGTCAAAACAAAGGTCTTTATTTAACGCTCATACAGCTTGGGATACCTGTGAGTAAAGATGTTGTTGATGAAATTACAATATGTTCCACTTTCGACGTCGAGCTAGAGGCCCTTTGACTAGAACTCTGTAATTAAGTAAGGTTAGGTTACCTTTAACCGCAATTATCCTTGCATGAGGATCGAAATATTTGTATGGTAAGGAGCATTTAAGCAACCTTGTATTGTCCATATCATGTAAGTAAAGCTAAGATGTTGCTGAGGAAATTACAGCATTTTTAATTTTAGACGTCAAGCTACAGGCTCTTTTGAATAGAACTTTGTACTAGGTCAGGTTGGGTTAGGTTACCTTTAACAGTTATCCTTGCATGAGAATCAAAATATTTGTACGGTAAGAAGCATTCAATCAACCTTGCATTGTCCACATCATGTAGGTAAAGCTAAGACGTTGCTGAGGAAATTATATTTTAAATTTTCGGCATCAAGCTACAGGGTGTTTTGACTAGAACTTTGTAGGTCAGGTTAGGTTAGGTTACCTTAAACAGTTGTCCTTACATGAGAATCGAAATATCTGCGCAGTAAGGAAAATTTCAGAAACTCTGTATTGTCCATATCATGCAAGTAAATGAACGTCTTGCTTAGGAAATTACAACATGTTTCAGTTTAATTCGACGTCAAGCTAGAGGCTCTTTTGACTAGAACTCTGTAGGTTAACCATTGCAGTGTACCGGTTGGGGGTCATGATTGACTCAGTATAAATATAAGGAAGTCCGTTAAAGATAAGGTGTTTACTTTGAAATCTCAAAGATTATAAGTTTTTTGTTGAGTCTGTGACTTTACTAAATCATTTAACAATTTACTAAAACAGTTTTCATTAAGTGGATAAGGTGAATCGGTATCCACGATGTCACGCAATCAAACAGAAAACAAAGATACAATGTCGTAAAACAATTTAGCAAAACCGCGGCACACTCACAGAAGACTGACAATTTTGAACTCTCAAACAAAAACAAAAAACAATCTTTAACGAGCTCTCTTATTTTTTTTTAATTTGACCGCGGTGAAGATTGAATAAAACAAACATGGTGTAATATAAGAGAAACGCCGCCAAGTTTTTCTTTGCCAGACACTGGAACATTAAAGCACCAGGCACTTCATATATCCTCAAGCTGTTAGTTTAACAAAAATAAACCACCCTCGCGGGTTAGTTATATTTCTGAAGTGGAGCTTTGCTATGCTATGCTATGCTATGCTATGCTATGCTATGTTATGTTACATCACGTTATGTTGTGTTTGTTGTTGCATTTTCTCACTTACTGGTCGCGTCCCGAGTCTTTCAAGGAACAGTCTTTATAGTTTAAGAAATTGATTCCTGGAATTCACTCATTAAAAAAAAAGGATTGTGAAGTTTCTCTCCCAGTTAGGACTTAACATATGTATTAATTTGTACTCACTCTATCGAGGCCTAGATTCACGAAGTGCGCCAAAGTGACTATTGGTGGTTTTCACCTCACACATCGTCAAGCAAGTAAAAAAAAAATCCTTAACCATTCAATAGATAAAGTCACGAAATTGATACGTTGTAGAAGAATGATACATAAACAACTTGTAAATACCACAGGGCTGTGCTATATCTCATAATCGAGTTATTCTAGAAAATGCACCACAGAAAATTACAGAGTTTAGTATGGGACGCCATGTTGGTGTCCCGTCGCAGAAACACCAACATGGCGGCCGGAAATCACCAAAAACATCTGGAGTTTACTTTGGCTATTTCAAAGCCTTTCTTCTCTCTGCTGAACTATTACACATTGTTATAGACGTTTCTATTACATGTTAGCTGATCAGACCTAAAATAAACAAGAGGGAAATCGATGTTTTCATGTACGTGACATGTTTGGAGCAGCAATCCTTCTGTCACGCACTGCGCAAAAATCTAGAACTAAAACTGCTCTATTTCCAGAACAAAAAATGCTATTCTGCGGAAAACAAGCAAGCCAATGGCAAGTTATATTGTGTTTAGTTATAAATTTCACTTTTTTATGACGTCATGTGAAAACCAAGAATTGTTGTCAAACATCTTAACTTACGCGGGTTTCGTGAGTCTGGTCCCAGCTCAGTAGTTTTTGCGAATTAGCCTTTCCTTAGTAGAAACGCGCGCGACGAAACCCGCGGTTGAGGTTCGCACGCGAGAATCCAATCATTCAGCAAATTATGTCTCCATCCGTGATTTTCTTCTTCTTCCTTCTTCTTCTTCTTCTTCTTCTTCTTCTTGAAGTCTTTGCTGTATGACCGAGGCATTATTAATTCTGAGCTTTTATTGAAATTTATTGGGTATTTCCCAGACTACCTTTCGGCATTGTCGTATTTTTTTTTTTTTTTTTTTTTTTGGACAACCTTTCTCGAAACAGCTGTATATGGGTTTTAAATAACATCAAAGGACGATTACGGAAGTGTTTTCATAACACTCTCTGTCCTTTCGCCATTTCGGAAACTGGGATAATTTAAGCTTACTTCGCACTTCGCTCTTAACAATTTGGCATTAATGCAACATGGACAACTGCTTTAAAGAAAAGTCAACGTAATTTTCATGCAATAAAAGAGTAAGAAAATCCTCCAGAAGTTCCACAGTATTATCCTCTCTAGCGATTCTGTTGACGATTCCGTTGTTCGCGCGAGTCGAGGCCATGACCAGCGAGACAAGAATGATACAATCAGTGTTTTTAGAGGAAATTCAGCAAGTCGAAGATGCTCTGAAAGATGCAACTGAATTGCAATAGCAGACCTTTTTAAGCAAGGACTTTGATGCTAACGATGGTAACTGACGAGTACTGTTTTGAGTCGTAAATAAAAGACAAAATTGTAGTTATGGCGTTCTTTATCCACATGACACCTAAAACACGATCCAATACGCCGAAACTCCCGCTAGTCTGAAAGAATTATTGAGACCTTCCACCATCAAAGAAGTCTCAGTCTCTTGTTCGCGTTCAGTGAGATACCACTCAATGCATTTTGCACGTTGAGCAGGGAATGTGAGGTATAATTTATTATACATGTTTTTTTAGAATATTTTATCTGTTTCCTCTCCTGTGCTGAATAGCGGATATAGAAGTCTCAACCTTGCCCTGACACGAAGAAGTTGAACATAGGTTGAACTCGAAATCATGATTGAATAAAAGTACTTAAAATACGCCTTGAGTCACTAAATGTTTGCATGCTTGCAATTTTTTATTTTGCCATTCTTCTCCTTGACACGTATACGAAATGACTTATTGGGTTACTTATATCGCAGAATCAGTCTGTTGGCTACGACCATGGATGAATATTTGGTGCACCATGACCATATTTGGGCAGTGCTACAATGTGTTGAGTAATAATTTACATTATTAAAAATGGATCATTGTATAATTCAATTTCGCGGATATGATTGGTTTAGCAGTCATGGTAAATGAGCCAATATACCATGTCCGAGAAACAGCGATCATCTGGTCGTTCTTGCAAAGCGAAATCAGCAAGAACTTGCAATTTTAATAACACAATTATTCCACTCGCGCTTGTTGGATATGAGACTATTATAGCCAATTAAGCGCCTCGTTGGCTATCTATCTCGTTGGCTATCATATCCAACGCGCGCTCGTGGAATAATTGTTAAATATACACAGGATGTCCCAAGCAGGAGACCTCGTCTGCGAATCGACCTACGAAACACCATATCATAACTTTTTAGGGGCTTTTGAAAGTAAAAAGCCAAGTAAAAGCGATAGACTTTGAATTACCATTCCTTTTTAGGGGCATAAGAAATGAGGGCTTTTGAAAGTAAAACGGCAAGTGAACGCGATAGACTTTGAATTACCATCGGATCTAGTAAAATTAGAACGAATGAGAGTTTCCTAGAGATCACCACAGTTTTTATTTGGTTGACAACGAAACTTTGTGAACAGCAAAACATTCAGGTGGCCAAACTCACGAATCCCTCCTATGTTAAGATATATCCATAGTACTGCTTTTCAACGATAGTCTACTGTTAAGAAACAGTGCTTAACAGTGCTTACATCTGAGATATATCTTAATTTGAAAGAGCTTCGTGAATCTGCCCTTAGCTCAGTATTTTTTTGGGCCAAAATTGGCCTTTCCTCCTACGAACGCTCATGCTACAAGGGTGGTGGATATTCGTGCGGGAGAGTAGAGACATTTGGCAATTAATGTATCCGTGATTTTTTTTTTTTTTTTTTTTTTTTTTAAGGCAGAAAATGGATGTTGTGCAGATTGGCAGAGTCACAAATCATCAACTTTCATTTCCTTTTGGCCCGAGATTTACAATCAAACAAGTTGAAATAAATACTGGACTTGGACCAAATGCTTTTCTGGGTCAGATACATGAAGCCTTCTAAAGTTAAAAGTATCCTAAGAACTGTTTGTTAACATTAAGAAACAATCAAGTATAAATCTTTACTCGAATATTTACTTCAAACTTCCATCCACTCGCTAAACTTTACTCAACAAATGCCTTCCCATTCAGGTCTTAACTTCTCCTCCTTCAGCCTACCCTGACCCAAGCCCTCCCCTCCCACCCATTTGTTTCACTGTGGGCGCGAGCTTTTCCATACCCAATGATCTTGTGAACACAATGCGGCTGGAGGCTAGGCTAGTTGAGACTACAGTTGTGACTCGATAACTTATTTATGGCCTTTACATCACTTCACGCAACGATTGCGGAGATGATTCCAAACAAGTCCATTTCGGAAACTCCGATAATTTAAACTTTCTCTGCAGTTCGCTATGCTTTCAAAGATCCGATTGAAGTTCAGGTCATTTTCAGCGAGGACTTGGATGCTAGCAATGGTAAGTGGCGAGTACTCATTTGGGTCGTAAATACAAGAAATTAAATTTTGAAGATGTAATTATGGCGTTTTTCATCCACATGAAACCCAACACACAAGCCATCCGTCAAAACTCACCCTAATCTGATTAAATTATTGATTTTTTAGCTTGCGCCATCAAAGAACACTCAATCTCTTGTTCGCGTGTCAGAGTGAGATACCACTGCATTTTACACGTTCAGCAGGGTAATACGAAGTATGATTAATATCATAAAATTAAATAAATATGTTTTTAGGCCGAGCGCTTGGTCTGTTTACTCTCCTCTATTCTTCAAGTAGTCAGTACAAAGAAGGCAATTTATTAATTGCGTTGGACGTAGAAAGAACGCACCCCTCGTGCAGATTGGGTTCGAGATAAGGGAGCTTCAGCACGAGGACTTTTCAAGATGACGCCGCCGCCTATTAGCGGGACTAGGTTATGGCGTTATATCCCCGCCAAAATTCAAGCTGTTGTATGCAACATTGCTGCTTTAAATTATTGGTTGTTTTTTCAATCCAATATTTGTCTGCTATAATTCAACATTGTGCATTGACAATTCAACATTCGTATTTTAAAATGCAATATTTAACTTTTATAATTCCACATTTTGCATTGACAATTTAACGTCCATATCTCAAATACCATTCACATGCGACATTCGTCTATTTTACTGCGATGTTGATGCTCGGTGTGTGAGATTATGGTGCGGAGTGCGATATGCTTTCGGCAGAGTGCGATATCCTTGCAGCGCAATGCAACATTTCTTGTTTGGACATTGAACTAAACACTTGAGTGAGCCGACCTTGAGATGGTAAGCCGCTGTGCAAAATATGACCATCATTAGTTCCCAGTGTCTTTTCGGTTATCGCGATAAGATGGCGGCATTCAGAAGTGCGTACGACATCATCCAGCACACGACGGAAACCCTAGACAATCCAGCTATCACCTCGTTTGAAATTGATGGAATATTGCTAAGGCTAGACTATCTAACTCGTACACTAGTGAACCTCGAAAGCAATTGTACACCAACAGATGACATTGTTTATCTTTTGGGGGAGGCCATCAGATATCTGCAGGATATGGATGTACAGTCGACTGATTGTGCCTTCCAGTTGGCGCCGAAAGTATTTTCTGGAGGTCGTGGACGTCCGTCGTTTGAAATCAAAGAGGGAAAGTTATCTTTTCTCATTGACCAGGGCTTCCAGGTCCCTGTTATTGCCAAGCTGTTTAGGGTACCGCCACGAACGATCGAAAGAAGAATGGCAAAATACAGCCTGTCAATTCCAGGTCGACTACTGTATTAACCATTTTACACTTTAGTTTTAACTTCCAGTTTGTATAGGAATACTTAGGAAATAATTATTTTACCAATAGGCCATGCATTTTACAGTTGTGTGCTTAGTGACCTGGCCTTGGATTGGAAGCGAGGCCGGGGGTGACCTTGTTTTGATACAAACCTCACTGCTTATCATATGTAGATCATGCTGTTCTAATGCTAACTATTTGCATTTACATATGAAAAGTAGTGAGTCTGTATCAAAACAAGGTCAACCCCAGCCTTGCTTCCAAAGACCAGGTCACTAAGCACACAACTGTAAAATGCATGGCCTATTGATAAAATAATAATTATTCGATAAGTATTCCTATACAAACTGGAAGTTAAAACTAAAGCGTAAAACGGTTAATACAGTAGTCGACCTGAAATTGACAGGCCGTATTTTGCCATTCTTCTTTCGATCATTCGTGGCGGTACCCTAAACAGCTTGGCAATAACAGGGACCTGGAAGCCCTGGTCAATGAGAAAAGATAACTTTCCCTCTTTGATTTCAAACGACGGACGTCCACGACCTCCAGAAAATACTTTCGGCGCCAACTGGAAGGCACAATCAGTCGACTGTACATCCATATCCTGCAGATATCTGATGGCCTCCCCCAAAAGATAAACAATATCATCTGTTGGTGTACAATTGCTTTCGAGGTTCACTAGTGTACGAGTTAGATAGTCTAGCCTTAGCAATATTCCATCAATTTCAAACGAGGTGATAGCTGGATTGTCCAGGGTTTCCGTCGTGTGCTGGATGATGTCGCACGCACTTCTGAACGCCGCCATCTTATCGCGATAACCGAAAAGACACTGGGAACTAATGATGGTCATATTTTGCACAGCGGCTTACCATCTCAAGGTCGGCTTACTCAAGCGTGAAGTTCAATGTCCAAACAAGAAATGTTGCATTGCGCTGCAAGCATATCGCACTCTGCCGAAAGCATGTCGCACTCCGCACCATAATCTCACACATCGAGCATCAACATCGCAGTGAAATAGACGAATGTCGCATGTAAAGGAAGAAAAGTAAAATGTCGCATGTGAATGGTATTTGAGATATGGATGTTAAATTGTCAATGCAAAATGTGGAATTATAGAAGTTGAATATTGCATTTTGAAATATGAATGTTGAATTGTCAATGCACAATGTTGAATTATAGCAGACAAATATTGCGTTGAAAAAACGACCAATAATTCAAAGCAACAATGTTGCAAACAACAGCTTGAATTTTGGCGGGGATATAAGGCCATACTAGGTCTATTGCGCATGACATACCCCTGACAAACGATGTCCTCTTGCCGGCGGCGATCTGAGTTTGAAGAATTTCACGGCGTAGTGAAATGAGAGTGATTTATGAGATTCTATTGCTTTTGTAGGTTTTTTTTTTACTTTTTTTTGGTTCATACGATTTCAATCGATGATCAATTATATTTTTAGTTTAGTTTAAGAACAGTTTCTGCCTTTTTGAAAGAGTTTTTAGAAGATAGAAATGGCCACTGAGCAAGATGTAACGAGCAAACCTCTCCTCAAATCGATCATAAGTAGAATCAAGAGAGGATGATGTAACTAGCAAACCTCCTCTCAAATCGATCGTAAGAAGAATCAAAAGAACATGAAGGTAGAATGAAATATTTTATCTGCAAATGAGAAAACAAACATATTGCACCGACCGCATTTAAACAAGAGCTTGAGCCAGTGTTGGCAGATCCCTTTTGAAGTTTTCCTTACTCTAAATTCGGCTTTGAATTCGTCGTCGTTCATGTTATCCAAGTGAAAGCGATCGTACAACTCATAAGCAAAATCCGGATTTCGTGAAGAAAAGAACTCGTACAAGATTATGAAATCCTCATCAGTAATACGATCAACACCGTAGTAGAGAAGAAGAATCTGCCGAAACTCTTTAAAACTGGCCATAACAGAACAGATACAAAAGTGTATCAGGAACTGAGAATGGACGCGTCCTTTTGGATGTTTAAAAAATAATTAATTTTATTTTTCCACCATATCCATCACTTACAGAAACAACTTATCTTACATATTATTAAGTGTATTAAGGTTTTCTCTGACAGCCCCGACAATTTCGGATAGTTTTTTTTGTTATTTTTGCTGCTGAACGGACGACTAGATTAATTTTTTCAACCGTGAAATAATGGAATTTCAGCTGTTGTTTCAATTTTCATTCATTCTTGGATCGGCGTTTTACGAAGATAAATTTTCATCATTGCAAAAATTCGAGGAAGTTTTTGTACAAAGGCATTCATTTATGAAAGCTACCTATCGCCGTTACGTGTAAATATTCGAAACGGAGAATTATGTACAGCTACGGTCATTCTGGATCATTCAATCCCGCTGTAATAACGAACAACGAAGCACATATGATTTACGGAAACATGAACAACGAAACTGGGCTTTCACAAGCTGCCGGCTTAATCACAAAAAGATAAGTCGAAATTTCTGCCTCTTCAGCCTTTTGTGTCGGTCAAATGTAAGAGTTAGAATGAAGCGTTAATCTCTTACTTCAAAAGAAATGAAAACATACTTTTTTACCTTAGTGTTCAAAATTTTTGATGCATTTCTAGCCATTTCAGAAGACTTGGGGTCGGCTACTACGGCAACAGCATGGCGTTTTCAGACGGGTGAGAGCTAAAGCTTTTATTTAAAGATTTATTGATGAAAAGTTTAAATAAAATCACGTTTTGGGGCCACGTGCATATTCATGGCGCTACTAGTCTAAGCATAATTGCGTTCGCTGAACGCCATCCTAATCTTGGTTACGGTTTTGATTCGAGACTTTTTGTCGTCAGTCTAACGATCGATGGATGGATCTTTGGCACACATCTGGCATCCCCCGCAGATTTTTTTTGCAGGGGCGGATGACATCACAACGTATGTTGCCTGGCAACAGGGGAAAACAAAGTATGAATGACGTCAGACAAAATAAAGGTTGCTAGGCAGCAACAGGTTGGAAGACAGATGCAGTTTCTTGGAGCAAAATTTGCATACATCAGGAAAGTTTTACATTCAGTGTACCGGATCACATTTCAACTGCAATGTTCATCAGTATTCACTGGATGGAAATATCTCTGCAGAATTTTTTCCCTTTCTTACAGAAATTTTTTTGTGAAAGATTGCACTGAAGAAATTACACGTTTCGTCGCCGCGGTAAAATAATTTTTCTTGGGAAATAAATCCATCGAACACGACAGCGGTGCACGCTCGCTGTGCACTAGTTTCGTTGTGTCAGAAATAGATTTCAACAGCAAACTAGCCTGTGGAACTACGGAAACACCATTGCTATGTTCAGAAACCTTTTAATCTCCTCATTTGATGCTACAATACGAGTAAAGAGGGCTTTTCACCCAGCCTTAGGTTCGCGAGGTTTTGCGAGTCACGTATTTACGTTAGTATAAAATCGAAATACAAAAATTTCTGAAATATACACGCATCAAAAAC
This sequence comes from Pavona decussata, assembly GCF_977016875.1. Classification (NCBI taxonomy): domain Eukaryota; kingdom Metazoa; phylum Cnidaria; class Anthozoa; order Scleractinia; family Agariciidae; genus Pavona; species Pavona decussata. The sequence continues at coordinate 135,301 of NW_028145441.1, read as the reverse complement.
TGACATCAGGCCTCAGTTGTCCAAATAGCGGATTATTTTATCCAGCGGATAAAAATCCATTGGTTGGAGAACATTTTATGCACTGGATAGAGTTATCCGCTCTTTGAATATAAACCTTGGCCATGAGATGTCTTTCAAAACTGTATGCAAGTTAGCTCGCTTCAGTTCGACATTTTTACGGCTTTATAGTCGCGTCAGTTTTGCGGCGTTTTGGTGAAATACATTTTGAGTAGAAGACCAAAATAGTATGTTGGCCAGTAATTTTCGTTTTTCTCAAAAATTATAAGCCTTTTACCGAAAATGATGTGAATTATTTTAAAGTTCGACGGTGTCTCGCAACAGGCGGACCAGAAATACTTTCTATTATTTTTAAGTCCAACAACGTAGCCGCTGAAATTTTAAACTCAGCTTCGTTTATTCCGGTTTATTGCAAATATTTCACCTTGGTAGCTACACATTATGTACAGATATAAAAGGACGAAAGAGCTACCTAAAAAAGTCACGCAGCAGGCCGTACCATCGCACAACTTAGGGCTGTCGAACGCACTCTATAATCTTTGATTACACTTAGTAATATGCATATAATAATAGATGCTGTTAATTTGTATTTGAATAATCACACTTTCTAACTAATTTTAATTTACGATTTCTTCATGAATATGTTGACTCCCAAAAGAGGCGCGGCCTAATGAATTCAACAGCGGGACGTGCATCCAGTAGTCAGTGGATGCACTGACGTGACCGACATCATCTGTGACCATTTGCTTAGGCAAAAGGTCAGAAAAGTTTGGTCAAACTTCTAAGGGCTATTGTTTTTTTTTTTTTTTTTACTATTTGTTATTTATTGATCTATCTACTTGTTTATTACTTTATAAATTAATAAATTTATTAATTATTTTTTAATTTGTTTATTTAATTAGTTGATTAGTCAGCCAGGCAGTTAGTTAGTTAGTTAGTTAGTTACTTAGCTAATTAGTTAGTTAGTTAGTTAGTTAGTTAGTTAGTTAGTTAGTTAGTTAGTTAGTTAGTTAGTTAGTTAGTTAGTTAGTTAGTTAGTTGGTTAGTTACTTGGTTGGTTAGTTAGTTATCAAGGCGTAGGTAATTGCACGGATCATAATTTTCTACTTTTCGACGATACAACAAGGACCTACAAATCTACGATGACAGAATAGTTGATATCTGAGGTTTCTAGCCTGGTTTCCATCAATTAAAACTCGTTCCTCTTATGCTCTACACACTGCATTCCGTTTTAGTCATAGTTTTAATTCGTTTTACAGAACATAAGGCGTATTTTTTTTATTGTTGTCTTTGTACTTGAACTTTAATTGCAATCACAATAAATAAGCTCTTTAACTTAGAGTTGTCACTTAAGATCCATGGTGACCTGTGGCACTCCTGAACCACAATGCCTTAGGAGTTTGCAGTGACACAGTCGACATTTCATTCATCTGAGATGTGACAAAGAAAGTTTTGTTTTGCTTGTTAGCTTCGTGTTCGGCCGCGTGTGTCGATACCGGAGTCTGCCACCCAACATGTCAGGAGTCTGTAAAGAATTGCACTTGAATACGTACATAGACCTGAAAACACGGTTGTTGTTGTTGTTGCTTTTTTTTGTAATTCTGTACGACCGAGCGAAACGTCTCGTGACCAAACCATCAGTCACCTCTGAGGATAAGAAGCAACTGTCATCTGTACTGGTCTCTAAAGGCCGATTTAGACGGCACAACTTTTGCTTACCACTGTCGCATGCGATTTCTAGAGCGCGCGCTGCTCGCGTCATGCAAAAAGTCGTACACAACTCTCGTCAATCAAAATTGCCTATATACCTACGATTCTCGTAGGATTTTGAAACATGTTTTAAAATCCTACGACATTTTTTGCGCCGTACATGACAATCGTAAGCGAGTTACAGGTTTGATTTACACGAAACAATTCGTGTCGTAGGCCTGTTGTAAGGTTGTCGCATGCGACAAAGTCGTACCGTGTAAATCGCCCTTAACGGATATCATTCCTCCTTTGTGCAGAAGATCACCAGGAAAGAACACGTGGCAGAGCTCAAATCCACCACCGTTTTATCCTACCTACAAGGAGTATCGGAGCCTCTTCGCCGCTGCCTAGAATAACAAGGCATTCGCGCCGTCTTCAAATCCGAAACGATACTTAGGTCACATTTGGTGCGACCTAAGGACACCGTCGATCCGGCTAAACAGGGAGATCTATACATGAGAGAATCAAAGAGCACGACAGGGATATACGACTCGCACGTACCCAGACCTCCGCCATTTCTGAGCACGCCCACGGGACCGGCCATTATCTGCTTTGGAACGAGGCGAAGTATATTGATCGAGACTCTCACTCGTAGACCCATAAGGTCAAGAAAGCTATCCATATAAGACTTCACCCTAATAACATTAACAGGGGCAGCGGAATTAAAAATTCCCGAAGCGTGGATGTCATCGATCAAGAAACACAACAGGAAATTGGTAAAACAACGGACCGCTGAGGGAGCAGCTTCTCGCCGGAACAGGGAGGATAGAAATCCACCAATCACAGCCCACCATCGTGATATAAATCGTGGCGCGTAGCCAGTCGACCTCATTGCTTGATGAAGACTAGCAATAAGCAGTCAAAACGTCGCCATTTACATCTCAAAGTGACTACATATTCCAACTACCACGATCAACAATAACAACCTCCTACTTATTAATAATATACATGAAAAAAATTCAACCTCGTTCCCTCGTGGCCACCGCACCGAATTTCTCGTTTTTCCAGAGAATTTCTCCTTCTTCTTCAGGTAGTTGTGGAACTTTGTTTGGGCGTTTGTCGCGGCCTGCCAACCGAAGCTGTTTTCCTTTTCCGCCCAGCACTTACTTGGAGAAACTCAATTCTCTGTCGCGAACAATGGACAGGCTATAGCCTTTGTTCTTCAGGTGTCTATCAAGCAACGAAATAATTACTTCCAGGCTTTCAGGTTCGTAATCTTCGCCTGGTTTGTTTTTAATTTCGGCAGTGTGTTAAGCTCATCCGGCTCGTAATTTTTGATTTCCTCGGCACTTATCTTCTCTAAACACCACTTTTTCCAGACCGACAACCAAAATTCAATGCTTTTCTTTCCGTGATTTCGTTTTTAGAGCTGTTTTTTAGCTCCTGTATTGTGCATTGTTGCTGCAGTGGGCCATTGTTTCGCTCGCAAATTTTTCAGTGTATCCAAATTTTGCGCCATCCAGGGCTCGCATTTGATTGGCTATCTGTCAGTTTCTTTGATCATTGACCAATCAGAATGATGCACTGTTCTACCTGAAAACTGCATTTTCCTTAGCCAATAAGAACGAATAATTTTCCATATATCTTGTTAATTTCTATTATGTGACGCTCGGGTGTATTTGGGATAGGCTAATGGTTCCCAACAAATCTCACGATCGATGTCTTTTCTGTGACCTAGGGAAATTTGTTTCTTCCTTGATCGAACCCATTTTCGGGCTAGGTGTTCTCTTTTCCGGTAATCTTTCGGCATCAGGCGTTATCAACCAATAAACTTTATTTATGTCCTTCCCTCGCTGATATTACTAAAAACTGGGGTACTGCATCGGCTAAGCTCTCTTTACTGGGCAATAAAGACACACATGCCATATAGGTCAGAATGGCTATGGGAAAAGCCCATAGCCGCTTTAATTGTAATAAACAGAATCACATTTTAACTAGTGTACAAAATACGTTTATAAAAAAAAAACTTACTTTCACCACATTGGCTACATAAAAATATTCAGCCCAGTAAAGCCGAGGGCACAAAAAAGCCAAATAAAAGGACACAAGGACAAGGCGAGGAGAGGAGGTGGGAAAAACTTTCAACGTCCTTTCACACTGACGTAGCGAGGCAGAATGACACATAACTCCGCGTCCCCACGTGATCGACAATGCGCTTCATAGGGGGGTACAAAGGATTGCCCCCAAGCACTCACCCTGTCGTAAATTGATAATTACTCATTCTTGTCTAAAATTCATATTAATTAAATGATTAACACAACTTCTCGAGTAGGGACATTAAAACTCTATTTGTAAACAAATATTTCATTATTATTTATTTCAACAGGGTAAAACATGGCCTGAGAATTTTGAATATAGTTGTTAAAAACCTCAAGTTTTCCTTGTAAAAATGACAGCTTCAAATTTCGTAACACGAGAAAACTAATTCGAAGCTGGGGGGCAGATGTATCGTTAAAAAAGCGAAAAAGGATAGTTAGCAATTTTTGAAAAGCCAACAGCAGCTCGCATTTCGGGGAATAAGATTCCATACCCTAAACCTTTCTGTAGCCTAAATTTTCAGCTAAGGCATTGGAACAAATCAAACTCCATTAGCTTACACAAACATATCTTCAAAAGGTCACAAAACGATCCGACAAACAGATGAGACAAAATTTTTAGTATTTTTCTTTAATTTTCGCATTGGGTGATATAGACCACCCGCCTGAAAGGGTTTATTTACAAAAACATATATGTACAGCATTCAAACAGCTTCTTCTTTCAGCGAAGCTATACACGAGGTGATAAAAATCGTAATGTTGAGCACCACACTGAGCTATTTAAAAAATATAGTTACTTTATTAGCAAACTCATACACACTCCTTAGCGGTTTTCTGAATCGTTCTGCGCTAAAAGGTGAAAAAAAAAACTCTATTGCGATTGTAAAGGATTCGTTCATATTATACATATTAATAATTTAGTCTGGTAGATTGTCTATCTTCAACATGTTACTCATCTGTAGCTGAACGGGTCAGCTTATAATTTAGACGGGCAATTCGCCTGATTTTATCAGCCCTCTTACACGTCTATTTACATGTATCTCAGGACAAACTATCCCTCTAAGAGCAAGGACTCTGCAATAACAAAGTGCCCAATCTCGTACCCAGAGTCCTCAGGCCCTTTGGCCAGCAGTTGGTAGCCTGGAAAGACTGGAGAATTCGGATTTTTTTTTTTTTTTTTTTTTTTTGATTGGCTGCATCATAACGGCTTACATTGTTTTACCGCAGCATTCCTGCTTTAACGAAATATAGGTTCCCCAGTCTCTCTCCTGGTGACCAAGCGCTGACCAAAAAGCTTAAGGACTGTGGGTACGAAATTGCCAAGCGCCGTGTTCACACTTAGAGGGATAATTTTTCGGACGGAAGCGGCGATTGCAGAGAAAAGGTAGGGAAAGACATGAATAGAGTCTAAAAGTGGTCTAGTCTTGTCTCGTTTTTAATCCTTCCTTAAATTTGGCGCTTCCCGACCTTGTTATCTACAAGTTCAATTCCTGGAATAGAGCGGTTTTCAATTGAGCATCGAAAGTAACTTCGCGTTTGCTTTGGTTTTTCTTCATCACGCTCTGTAATTGGTTATAAAAACTCGCGTCAACTTTTTCAGCCAATGAGAAGCAAGACCAAAAACCAATCGTGCCTTACTCGCGCGCGTTTTCCCGCGCTTGGCGTCGGTTACGTGCATTTGCTTCGAATTCTGATTAATTCATTGCACTGTTTACGTCTTTTGTGATTGGCCAAAGTAATTGCTTTGCTTTTCGTTTTAGGACACTCAATTTAAAAACGCTTCAATTTAAACCTTTAAGCCCTAACAGTGATCAGCATTAAATTTCTCCTTATAATATCAATGCTTATTTAAAGCCTGAGGTCATGAGATTTAAGGACATGATCACCCAAGGTGAATTTTCTTGATATGTTAATAACTTTTCCCCAGTACTTTTATAAGAAAAGTATGGGGACAAGATAAGACAATTTGTTCTTTGATAGAAGGGGTTAAAGGGTTAATGAAATGTTTTTTACTACTACGTTAATGCTCGGCCCCATTAGCACTTGTGCTATAAACACTGCCGAGGATAAATAAAGGTTATTTATTTATTTTTTAATTTTATTTATTTTACTACTTAGTTTAGAAACAAGTCGAATTAGACGACGAACTCGTCTCAAATGTATTTGGTCTTTCAGCATTGTGTCCCACGAACCATGAGCCTTGAAGCCGAACTGGCCATTTTTACGAGAAAGCCATTTTACAACATGTTACAACAAGCACAAAAATTCATGTTATTAAATTTCAATATGGTAATCCAAATCCTAAAAATTTTAACATCACAACAAGGATGTACGAAAACGCAATTGAAGCTTGTTAAAAGAGGGACATTCTAAAACCATCTCTCAGTTAATTTTGTCACTTAATGAATTTTTGACAAAAAAAAGGGAGAATAAATCTGTGAATTTGTAACCTTTAGTTTACCAAATTCCTGCCAGACGGGAATTCCGTTTTGAGATGAGCTTTTCATCTTGTATATAAATTCAGCAATAAACTTCTCACTTTTTTTTACCTACCTCTTTGCAAACTGACTAAACTGTTACGACAATTAATTCATAACACGCTCTATTAAGGATAAACTTGAAGCTGCTCCTAATGTCTTGCCAGATCCAGCGCCTGTTTTACCCAGCTCTATCCTTTTGGTTTTCACTTATTATGGAAGACTGAACGTGAACTAGGGCGAGTAAAAAAGGAAGCCACTTTAACCCGCCCCAACCCTCCCTCTGTTTTCTAAAACCAATAATAAAGATGACAGAAGAACGAATTTCCACTGGGTCCCACTGTCGAACGGTACACAAGATACCAATAACTCAATATAAAAAAAAAAAAAGATATATAAGCTGAAATTCAAAACCGCAATGGAACCCCATTTTACGGCCACCAAATTAAGCCAATGACAGAAGGTTGTCAAAAGAATGCTGAGCATGACATGTTGTTTGTTGAAAACAGGCAAGGCCATTCATCATGTTGCACGTTTTTGAGCGGAAAAAGGTTACAACGTGCAACGTTTCTCCTCTTCTCCTTCTGGAAGAGCTCACACTTTCTTTCCTTTTCTTCCGAGTACGCCTCTGTCACTGAATGAAAAGACACATCTATCAATGTGCAATGTCTTGAGAGGCCAATGAAAACAAATAGCAATTTATCATGCAAACCTCTAAAAGGTATCTTGAAAAACTGTAATTTTTTTGATAAAAACGTTACAAGACTTGTTTACTTGGATGGCTTTGTTTTGTACAGAATAAAAGAATTGGCGCTAAAATATGCTTTAAAATTTCTAAAGAGCATTAAGCTTGGCAACGTGTCAAACAAGCCAAAGAGAAGATAAACGCGGGTGTCTCTAAGCGGCATTGTATTCTTTAATTACCATTTATAAACAATATTCAGCAGGCACTTATAATTAAACGGGATCTGTCTGAATGAAAGCAAAGTATTTCAAAAATAAAAGCGACGGCCATAAAATGTCGATTCCAGGATAGCTTATTTCAAAATAATGAAAAATTGAACACCTTTCTTTTTTTTTTTTTTCATTCTTTTTGTAGTCTTTCTTCGTTTTTTTTTCTAAATTTTTTATACACAAAATTCGAAAATAGCCACAACCGTCGCCTTTGTGTGACACAAGTTCATTAACAAATGACAAGTTCCTGTCTTCATTTGAACTAATCGCCTTTCCATCCGCTAAACTGATTGAAAGGAATAGCGTCCTGGTTAAAAAAAGTCGAAATTCTACTGGACAAGCTATAAATTCTCTGGCATTCTCCAATAAAGATCAACGTTTGTAGCCGACGAGTTGTCATAGCAACCGCGATAGAAAAGAAGGGGAATCATTGATTCCAACCTTAGAATTTGTATTTTTCAAACGATGTTTTCTTTAAATGGTTGTTGTTTCCATTTCCTCAAATTCTTCTTCTTCTTCGTCTTCTTCTTCTTTGTCTGCATCCTTTGTTTGTTCAAAAAATTCCGCGTACTGACAGAATTGACAACTTTCATTTATTGGGAGAACACAGCAAGAACGTTTTGTGGTTTACAAAAGAGGGTCAATTTTTCAAGGAAAGCACGTTTGAAAATTCATTCAACAACGAAAGCCAGACGAAGGTTTGCAGCATTCTATTGGCGGAAGGTTAGAAATAGAAGTAAAGTGTTTTGAATATCGGTTCTCATGCGGTAAACTTACATTACATTCTGATGAGAAACGAGAAAAGCTGGGTTCAGATGCATCTACCAAAAAACGGAGGAGTCTTTTAACAGGTGAAAAAACTTTCACGTCAAGTACACGTTCGTTTTGTCGTTTTAATTAGACCAATTTTGTTTTGACCCAAAGAAATAATTTCTGAGCTGTATTGTATAGACGAACTAGCGCGCTTTAAAATTACCACACTCGTCATGTTTGTTTTTAAAGTGCAGCCTTCAATTACCTTAGATAACAATGATAGCCATAAAAGGATGACGTAAATATAGTGTTTCAAATAGTGATTTTTTGTTTCCCTTTCTAATTTTCTTCTTTTTCTCTTAACTTTTCTTTGTAAAACAAATTCGAAAACAGAGACAGCTGTCTTCCTTCCAACATCCAAAAAACGTGTTTAAATAGTTTCCTTTAGTAAGATAATGGCAACTTCCTGTTTTCAACTGACGAGGGAACTGTCTGGATGCGCACTGATCGCATTTCCATTGGCTTAAAATGACAGGTGCGATATTCAAATAAACCTACGCTAAAACTCTACTGGTACTGAGAACAATAAGTTGCTATCAACAAGCTATCTGTTTTCATTCTCCTTTTAAAAATCAACATTTGTAGCCGACGAGTTGTCGGTGCAACTACGATTGAAACAAGAGGAAATCATGGATTCCAGGAACCAGCTTTACGTTTTTCTAACGATCTTATATTTGAGAGTTGTTTTCCCCTGCTTAGATGGTAAGTGCTTTTTCCTCAAATCCTTTGGCAGTTGTGTCTTGGTTCTGTTTCAGCTTCTTTCTTTCTTTTTTTTTTTTTTTTTTTGAAACATTTCACGCATTGATAAAATGGACTCCAATTGCGTATTTGAGAGAAGAAAACGCAACATTGTTTACTGATATATCAGAGCCTTCATGGCTAAAAAAATCACGCTTTGGAAAGTAAGGAGTCGCGTAATATTTCAGTTTAGGATTTCCAATAATATACTCAATTTTTACTCACAATTCTGTTCAAATCGATATGGTTAAAAAATAAATAAATTCGTAATTATCTAGACTGGTATAGCAAGTTTTTATATCATCATTTCAAATCTGAGTTAGCAACAAAGGTTTGTTATTTATTTTATCTTCACCTTTTAACAAACTGGTTGTTGACATTATTAGCTGCTATAAAACTCACGCAATATTCTACCCGTTGGAGATATTTTTCAGTACGTATGCATGTTCTACACATATTCCAGTTTTGTATTAAAAAGGAAACAGCTATATAAAGTTTAAATGCAAGGAAGATCCTCCCGGTTGCGTACTAACTGCGATGAGGATGTTTCCTGTATTTAATTTTTCATCCGCAGTTTAAAATATATGTTCCACATATTCATATTCATCTAATAAAACTGACCCAAATATCGACGATAGAGCATCCTATCTTGAAGTTGTGATTGTTAGAAATGTTAAGTTGGCAATTTCCTGTTGTTAACCTAAATTTCGTAAGCAAGATCTGAACATATTTCAGTTTTACATTAAAAAAAAAAAAGGAAACAGCTATTTAAAATGACGCAAGTATCGCCAATAGTGCATCCTTATTAATTAGAAACGTTAAGTTGGCAAATTCCTGCTGTTAACCTAAATTTCGCTCAAATGCGAACAGTTTAAAAATATTTTCCAAAATATTGAGGAATTCTCTTGACTGGTGGAAAAACTCATGACAGGCAATTGCTTATTTTCTCGTTTTCTTGACGTTTTACCAATATTACCATTTTAGCAATATTACCAGTATTTTACCAATATTACAATAATTTGTTTCGCTGCTCCTTTTCGCACCCAAAGCCTAAATTAAAGGCTCACATTATTGCAGAGACGAACCTGGCAGTCTTTAAAATTACTGAGGCAATTTCTTATCTCTTCACGTTGCAGACTTCAATTAATAAACAAGCTCAGTAAAAATGTCAATTGAGTACCGAGGACTTTTGACAGCTGGCTATCCATTGCAGCTGGATTTCAACAAAACGCAATCATTTTTGTTACGTTCTTATTGTTTTGCACTCCAAAGACTAAAATATTTTAAACTTCCTGAATTTGATAGTCCATCTCACTTTCATAGCTTAAAAGGTATGAAAAATGGAAGACACGACCTCATGTTCCTTAGGTCTTTTCCGCTCAGGCAGGTTTCGCTTTGAACCTTTATTTACAAAAAGCAAATTAAAATAGTGGAATTGTAGACTTGGGTAGCTAACAAAGTTTTGCTACCAGTCAGTTTTTCGCGTATGGTTTAAATTTTGTCGCGCCATTCTTGTCGCCACTTGTGATCCTCAATGAATGTTGATCATACTCTAGTTTGTGGAATTTAGTGGCAGGATTTTACACTCCGTGTGAGCAAAATATAAAGGCACTACAGAGACGCCACATTTAATTAGGTCATCACGCGCGTAGGGCCAAGTTGCTTTTATTCATTTTATCATTCTATATGCAAAAAGCGCGAGTGGAATAATTGTTTTGTGTATATTATGGCAGCCAACAAATGTTGACCACGACGATTTAAAGGACGCTACGTTCCCGGTCATAATAAAATTCCTTAATAATAAGTGGAAGATATATTAACGTTATTTTGCATAACAACAGGGGCACCCAACGGTTTCGGAGGGACATATAATCATCTAAGAAAGTTGGTTTTAGTTGAAAGAATAGCTGACTTTTCCTTTGCCAAAGTGTTTTCCCAAACACCGGAGAAACGGTCCCTTGGTTTACACTGAAACATGTTTACATGGAGATAAGAGTATCGTTGTAAAGTGCAAAATAAGACAGGCTAGCATTATCAAAAAAAAAAAAAACTCAGCGAGAAAATATACGACCAGTTTCGACTGTGTTAGTTAACACAAATTTGTCTTGCATTAAAAAAATAAATAAATAAATACAAATAAATAAAAATAAAAAATGGCTGTAAAACGATTTAAAATACAGCATTTGGGATTGGAAGTACACTTTAAATATTTTGCTTTGATCTCCTCGTCGGAAGCCTCTGATAGCACCTATGTTCACAATGTGTCAAATAAAAGTGCAAGAAAGACTACTGGATGAGGGGTTCGCTTCTAAATAAACCGCGGTGCAAGGTCGGTGGGGATTGGAAATGGATGTTTTGTTTTTTGATAAGGTAAGAGTTGATTGGCCACCGAAAAGAGTTTTAAGTGCTGACGTCTCGAGCGTTAGCCTTTCCAAATTGCCTTATATCAGCTTACCTGTCTAAACCTGAAAGAAATGAAGCTTGACAGTGTTACCAAAGGATACAGCGTTTGAGAAACGCTGTCGAGTCACCGGCGGACGGCGAAATATTTCTGAATATTTTGTTAAAGCTTAAAGTTTTCTTTGATTTTTATTTTTGAACAGTCTTAGGTTGCGAACTTAACTCCTGGGATAGTTTTTCATCTTTTTCTAATTTACGGTAAGGTGGGTATACCTACCCCGACACCTTAAGAGAAACGTGAGAGAATCTTGTCAAACAAAGCAGGACATTCCAGCGATTGACGTTTTAAGTTGTAGTTTTTTTTAAACACATGTCTCGTTTGGTTTGACTAGGCAAGTATTTCAACACGTATTCTTTTTGAAAACGCCCAAGCACTGTGAGGACAAACTTTTTTTGATCTAGGTCCTTCCAAAAAAAAAACATTCTTTTCACCTTTTGTTTAACCAGTTTCAATTTAATTGGCATCTTTCAGGTGATTGTCGTGAACTGGCCTTCCCTTCTTTTTTTTCCTTTGCTGACAAGCGTCTGGTGAATCACGACATAACCACTGTCAGAGTCCGAGATATGGATGCTTGTGAACTGCGTTGTTACCATGACCCTAACTGCGTCAGTATTAATTTTAAAAATACAGCAAATGCCAAGGGAACATTCAGATGTGACTTGAACAACGCTACTCATGTAGGACATGACAAGGAGTTTGTACACACAGATGGCTACTTATACCGTGGGGCAGATGTAAGTTCTTCTTCTTCTTCTTCTTCTTCTTCTTCTTCTTCTTCTTCTTCTTCTTCTTCTTCTTCTTCTTCTTCTTCTTCTTTTTTTCCGCTTATTACTTTCCAGGCTTTCGTACTTTGTCCTAGGGAAGTGGTCAAAAATACTACACTCGAACACTACTCAGCAAACCACAAAATAGATGGTGGTATTATTAATTAGATTGCTCCTGCTGAAGATTTGCAAATTATTACAAATTTTACTGAGCAACCATTATGCTTTATCTCTGTTAGATTTCCCATTCATCCTTTATTTTTAATATATATTTTTAGAGTGCTTGTGATAGGGCCCATTGCGATAACGGTGGTACCTGCCAATCTGGATTCACAGACAAAGGATATCGGTGTTTGTGTCCTCCTGGATTTATGTTTGCACACTGTAAACAGGGTAAGGAGCAAATATTCTCAATCATCTTGTATCGTTCGTCTGCAAATTTAACATGTTCTTTGTGGAAAATAGTAAATATTGGATAATTTACCATGCATTGAAGTGAAATGTCATTGCTAATTATTCGATTCCGTTTATAGCAGCTTCTATCTTAATACCTTTTTCTCACCATTTCCTTACTTTTCTGACGTGAATCAAACTAACATACTAAAACCTCAAACAAATTCCGTCGAGCAGATTGCTACGTCTGAAGATCTAATTGTTGAAAGTCTTGTTGTTCCGTTGCTTTGAAAGTTAATGTTTCCTACAAATATATTAACTGATACAAGACCAAAACACTCATAAACGCAAAAAAAAAAAAAAAAAAAAAAAAGCAACTTAATACGGCAATAACGATCAAATGTAGTTAGCGTCGTTTTTTGACATAACTCACTAGTTTCGACAGCAGTAATTGGGGCGGTTTGGCCCATTGTACAAGCATAATGTTTCAAAAACCATTGCTGAAGCATAATTACAAGGTTTATTCACTTTTTGAAGAATCAAAGCCAATATCCGTTTTACCCTTTATTTTTTCAGTACCTTTCTTAGTACACGGAATTAGAATAATTGCAAGTTTTGCTTGCATATTATTCAATAGACTAGGCCTCAGTAGTGCAAAGAGCAAATAACGTTATCCAACGGATAGGTAATTATAGCTGGAGTACATTTTGTCCACTGGATGGCAATTTATTCACCATATAGACATATCCGCTCTTTCAACAACCTAGGCCTGGGAATTACCAGTAATATTTTGACTTGCCCACCTGCTCAGATAATAGACCTAATTTTCTGCTGCAGCCCGGCGAGCATTCTCCATTCTATCAGCTACATTCCACGATAGTGCACTTTTTGACTGTCTGACACCTCATCTCAGATATAGATGAATGCATGACAGGAACACACAACTGCAGCAATAATGCCTTGTGTAATAACACCAAGGGAGGATTCAATTGCACATGCAATGCTGGATTCATAGGAGACGGAGAAAACTGTGCAGGTTAAGGTTTCATGATTTTTGGTTATTCCCTTGAGAGCTACGCTCTTTGTTTGGGACTTTAGTTTCCGTGATGTTGTAGTAATTCTCAAGATATAATATTATACCCTAACGGAGTGGAAGTGAGCAAGGAGACATAAGCTTGATATTCTCTCAATAGGCTTCCTATACACTATTCTATCAATTAAGTCAGAAAGTGTTGAACATTATTTTTTTTTCTTTCAAATGCAATGTCGGAAGAAGAATAAGCATGGTGTAATTGAACATTTTTTTGATTACTCGCACACAATCATTGATTCCAAAAAGTGGTTCTTCTATATTTTCGGTCAAACTTTGATTAATTGTAATCACTATACCAATCTGCGACTTTGCGGAAAAGTCATTTAACGGAAAAATCTCTGGGGGCATTTCAAAGATATCTCGTTTAATGCAAAGCAGGATTTGTTTATCTGATCTGCGCTTCACTTTAACTGTTTTCAAACATAAATATCTTAAAATCAGAGACACTCATGAAGCTCAATATACATTTAGAATGTTTTGCTGCGAGGAGAGACCTTTCAACAGTAAATTAAAGAGAAAGTGCCAAGTTTTATTTTGCCAGAGATATTGGTTAAAAATGCAGGAAAAAACAAAATTGCCCAGTAAAAAATTGATTCATTATTTACTTTAAAACGCTCTTACAGATTTATTTTATTTCGCCTGCAAGTTGTCTACATTGAGTAGTTTAAATCCCTAAGCTTTCGTCGTAAAGTGTCTTACTAGATTTCGAGATAACTGACAATCTCTAAAGTGAGAAGCTAGTAGTTAGATATTTACCGCTTTTGGCACACTTTTGAAAATTTCACTGAATTCATACCTGATTCAACAATGACTCCTGCAACGGAGACGTCAAAAACCTAAAACTCCTGCAACGGAGACGCTAAATTTTTATCCTCGGTTTTCAAAAACCTAACTCCTGCAACGGAGACGTCAAAAACCTAAAAACCTAAAAACCTAAATTTAGCTTTTGACCTAAAACCTAAAAACCTAAATTTAGGTTTTTCATAAATGACACCAACTCACAAACAATCATCGATTAAATCCAACCAACTCATCAATCGCTGATTTGAATGATGAATACAATATTTTTGAACACCAATTTGGATAAAAAAATAATCATTATGGTTGTTGTGTGACTGGATGCCGTTACTGTCACGCGTGACGTTGTGTGACTTGTCACGAAAATGGACAAAACCCTGAACGTGGGGTGCTCGGTTGGCTGTTTACTTGCCTGGCCCCAGCCAGGTCTTTTTCCCGCCGCTGACAAGGCGGCTGTCCATTTCCCAGTTTACCTCTGGGACAGAGGGAGGTTGAGTTCGGGAAAGAACTCTGAGCACCCCGCTGTAAACCAGTAGGGCCTGAGCGGGCTCACCCTGGAGGTACCGTCCACTGGAAGACATCCCACACTACTCAGTAATTCACCATCTGCACAAGCCGTTAAACAGGTTTCAGTCAGGGGCCAACTGACACCACCCTAAAGCTTCACCAAAGTTTGTGAACTAATATAATAATGGCCCGATTACCTATATATTACACTCAGTTCTGAAATTTTTACACTTGTGGTGCTATTTTTCTGTATATTGCGTAATATTGCTTGATTTGGATTAACACGCATGCGCTTTCATGCACACAACCCAAAGCGGACTGGACACTAGTTTGTTTAACACACGTGTCGGCCATTTTGTTGCCATTTTGCAAAGAGGTTGTATTTTAATGTTTATGGCTCCTGTTTTGGGATTTTTGAACATTTATTTTTCCACTTTCATTGTTCTGATGTTTGTAGACGCTTTTTGAGGTAAGGAATATCATTTATTTTGCATCCAACAATAGATTTTTTTATTGAATCGACTCGCTATCGAATACTCGTGAAACCGTGACTGTATGATAGAATGATTACACATCGACTAAATCCTTGATTGGGATCCAAGTATTAAAGGTATCATTGTATCCTTTCCACTTTACCAAAGCTTGTTTCTTCTTGTAATCTCTCCTGATAACTTTATCGATTCTGAATATCTCCTGATTAGCTTTCAATAATTCTGGTTCATAAAAACTACCTTTTATCTGTTCGTTGTTAAGATCTCTCAGTTTATATGTGATCGGATTCGTGTATTGTATTTTATCGATAATGAAGACCTCTTCTGTGAAATTGGGTGTATAACCCCGATCGAACACTTTTCTTTTGTACTTTGATATTCGAACCTTGTCACCAATTCGGAATTTTGGCTTGTTTGATACTGGTTTCAAATTGCCAAATAGATTGAAGTAAACAGTTCCTACATTCTTTTTCTTAGATGCTTCTGTCGGTGTCATTTTTATTGAACTGTGTTTAGTGTTATTATACTGCTTCAATATTTTAGGCAAAATATCCAGATACATTGTATTGCCTTGAGCAGTGAATCGTTTCCACATTTTATTTTTAATCGTTCGGTTCCATCGCTCAACAACTGAGGACTTTTCTTCATTTTCAGTGGAATAAAGTGTAATGTTATGTTTATTGAGCAAGTCTTTGAAATGTTTGTTGTAGAACTCTGAGCCTTTATCAGTCCACAGATACTTTGGTTTTCGACCCTCTTTGAATATGCTTTCAAATGCTTTCGTTATGGTCTCACCTTTTTTATCTTTTAATGGAACAATCCAGCCGTATTTACTGAAAACATCTATAGTCGTGAGAAGATACCTATTACCTTTATTCCATTTACTGAATTGTTGCATTTCAACAAGATCAGCAGCCCATATTTCATCAATATTATTTACAATAACACGCCGCCGAGTAAAGTTACGCCGTATGGGTTTATGCAGCTCATTAGCTAATTCTTCTTGCCAGTTTTCCTCTTTACCCGACGGCTTTTGACGTTTTTTGGAACCCCAAGACCCAGTTTCTGTTTTGTATTTATTGTATTTCTTGCCAACCAATGTCCCCATTGTCGTTCGGAATATGGAACAGCATCCAATGACTTTACCATCTTTTTGTCAGCTTTTAATTTACATTTTTTATCATCTTTGCAAACTGAATAATCAACATCATGTTGCATGGCTATTGCATCTGTTTTGCCTGTTGGTTTATCGTATATTTCCAGTATTTGCCCTGTTTTGGGGTTATATTTGACTTGATTTTCCAAATCATTGTATGGACCAGTGTATTTATGACCAGGTAATACCCACCCAGCTTTGGGCTTTGGGAGCTTACCAATCATTTTGTGTATATCAATTGAACCACCGCTTTTGGGTCGTCCTTTGATTCCTTTCTCATATTCATCCCAATTTGGTGGGTGCCAACCAATTGCATCATAACTTGAGCATTTCGGTGTGTTGTGAAATTTGCTCCCAATTTTTACCATGCTTTCACATGGATAATTTTTGTATTTTTCTAATGTCTTTTTTCCAGCCTTGCCAGACCAAAATTGACTCGACAATATACCAGTATCTGTGCTAAATGCACTTTTGGCAATGTCACCGGATTTGTATCTATCAAAGACTTCCTTTGTTGATGGAATTAATGTTCCAACAACATCCATCGACTTCGATGCAACCTTACCTGGTGTGCCAAATTGTTCTAAAATTGTATCTAAATTACCACCATCAAGTTCTTTTCGGTCAGTTTTGTACCTTCTTTTTGGCCTTACTTTGGTTGATAATTTATCAAACATCTCTGATCCAGTCTTTTGAACAAAAGGTGTTGCTTTAGAGATAGCATAATCAATAGCTTTTTTCTGTAATTTGGGGTTTCTCAATGCTTCGGATCCATAATAACGCCCCATTTCAACAGCTTTCTTTCCCATCCATGGTATTGCATGTTGAATTAACATATCAGCACCAGTTGATGCTAAAGTATCCATTATGCCCCCCCCTTCAGAGGGGCTAACTAGTTTCCCTGTTTTTTAACAAATTTGGTTTTAGTTATCCCACATTCAGCACATGTACAGAAGAACATAAGCCGACCATTTTTGGCTTGCTTGTAACCTGCAGGCTCAATACATTCAGTTTCTTTCTTTTGTTTAACACAATATGATTTGACCATTTTATATCACTATATTAGATTAATTATCATCAGAGTCAGACTCATAATCTGTTACCAATGTACACCATAAACATAATTTTCCTGAAAATTCTGTGTATTCATCACACTCTTCACAATATCTTATATCAACCATTATACAAACTAATTAGATAATTTTTTAAAATATTGGATTATAAAATTATGATTGACACTTTGATTGTTCATGTCAAAATGTGCATTGTGGATTGTTTTCAATATACTTGTACCCTTTTGTCTCTCAAATAAATAATACAAACACCAATAGCCACATAATACTGAATCTCTTTCTTGTATTTCATCACCTGAATACATTAATCGTTTGCCACTTGTTGACATGAATTGCATAATTTCTTTTGGCATAATTAACCCAAAACTATCAAAATATTCTACATATTTGTCTCCGTTTCGATACGCAACCCAATGTGTACCTGGCCCAATCTGTGAATCCAGGTTAATGATACCAACTTCATCTTTTTTCATCTTTTGTGGTAGATTATCTCTGCTGTAAATGCCTCTGAAGTGTTTTATTTTGAGTTTTTTGACCCAATCAATGAGTTCAAAGTTACTGAGTGGTTTATTTATGAATTTCACAGAATGTCTCCGATTAATGGAATCCCCTTGAATGGACTGTTTTTGCCTAACAACAGACCTTTTCCTTTTTTGGTTTTTTTTTTCCCTTTACCATACTGATCCCATGTACCGAAAAATGGAGGGGGTCTATAATTAAGTGGTAGGACCAAACCACCATCTTTTTTGGTTGTGTTTGGAACAAAAACTGGGACCGATCTTCTGGATCTACTTCTATCCACCTGCAAGCCTTTACCCATTAATGCATTCAAAACCATTGGAATGCCAATTGAAGCCAGTAAAGTACCCAAAAAACCTCCTGATTGTGCCTTAGTTGGTTTAATTACAATCTGTCCACCAGTATGTATTGCATTGACAATTTGCTTCTTTTGTGCTTCAGTGAGCCAATCTTTGTATTTTATTAATTGATCAATTTTATTTTGAGGAATGAGGAAACCACCAAATATTTTATTGACACCCACATTTGCAAGCCCAGAAAGTGCTCCAGTAGCTAATGGTCCAACTGCTTTCGTTGCCATTGGTAGTAATTTTGTGCCAATTTTGAATAATGATGACCAAAGACTGCCTCCTTGTTGTACAGCTTTTCGTATCTGTGTTTTGCTTATTTTAATATCTGCTCCAGTTTTGTTTTGCATTGCCTTTTTCAGCCTATTTATTTGTGTTTTGGTTAACATCAGCTGATCCGGTCCAGTTAATTCAGAATTTGATAATCTTATTGTTATTGCTGAATTGTTTTTTAATGCTTTTGCTAGTCTATCTTTTTGCCCAATTGATAGTGTTACTCCATGTGAATGATAAGTTGTCATATCTTTTATATAACTAACGTTACATTAATTATCGAAACAATAGTTTGCCATCTTTTTGAATGAGCTCCGCGTCTTGCTCGTATAATGTCAATGCATAAACTGAATATGCAGTTGCAGTTGTACCAGATAATTCATAGTGGAATGTCAGCTTTGTGGTACCATCTTTGATATCCATTTTTTGTTTTGTTAAATCGAAATACAAGAATGGGAATAGTGTTTTGAAATTGTTGACATTCAATAAAGTCCCCTGACTGTACTCATTGTTTGCATGCACATATTTGAGGACATCTCTGTAAACTCGAGTCAAATCAGCCTCTGGAGTGTAATGTACATCAGGATATTCATTGCCATTAGCCACAGATAAATGACAATTTAGCAATGTTCTGGGATCTGTTGATACACTAAATGTATTGTACAAAAATGGATTTACTGTTTGTGCAGCAAGATTTGCATCATTGATAATGAAAACAAATACATGCCTTGGCTTTGAAATCCCACTTGTTATCTGAAAATTACCACTTCTTTGTGTTGAAGAATTACTTCTCTCAATATTTTCTCGCAAATAAACCCATTTATGTGGCTTCAAAAACTGACTCATATACAGTGATTGTCCTTCTGAATTGAAAGTGATTCGTGGCACAATAAGCTCCATTCTGGTAATAATTACACGACAATCAGCCCCAGCTTGCCATATTAGAATAGTATCAGATTCAATCTGCAAATTTAATTCCAATCTTGTTGATGGTAATAACTCATCCATCAATGCTTCAAAGAATGAGTATCGATTCAATGGTATTTCTGTATTGACAACAACTGATAGACCCAAAAGTGCTTTTCTTACAGCAAATCCTTTATTGTAGTTATCTTCAGCCGATCGTTCTTCAGCGTGTCGGTTTGTATCCAGATAGAAAAACTCATTTGTTGCTGTCGATTGAGCATATCCTGGACTATATTCCAATAGATTCTTGATATTAACACAATGATTTGCATCATTACAATCATATACCATTTTACCATTCAATCTTACATCGAAATCATGTATAAGACTGTGTGAACCATTAACAATACCATTATGGTCTTCAGCTGCTATATTTGCATTCTGCATTGTTTGGACTTTAAAACCAACTGATATTCTTGCATTATACCAATCAAATGGGGTCACTTCTCCTGTGTTGTCAACAACAAAACGATAACCATCTTTCTTTTGTGACCTATTATTTCCTGGATTACCAGTATTCAATGGTGTCTCCAATTGGAAGAAGACATCTTCGTATCTCTCAATGTATTTTGGATTTCTGAATGATTTCATTTATACAGATATGTTACATTATTTTCATTTCCTCCTTCTTTTGAGTTTTCCACCGGATATCATCCTATTAACTCTCTCAGCTATTTGAAAATCAGTCAGTGGCTGCTCCATTTTTGGTTGGCTCATTGTCACTGATTTTGTTTTGGAAGGTTGTTTTTTGCTCAATAATTGAATTATTTTATCACCTGCTTTATTACCAGCAAACTCACCAGTTTTGGTGACTGCTTTTTCAGCTGCAGTTTTGGCTCCTTTCTTAGCTAATTCTTTTGCTGTTTTTCCGAAAAGTTTTGATCCAACTGATCTGAAAACATCCATAATTCCTTCACCATGGATATGTTTCATCGCATAACGACCCAATTCTGGGTCAAAACGTGGCTTAAATTCACTTTGTCGTACCATATATTGATATATTATATTAAACTAGACCTGAGAATCAAGCTCATGAACCAGTCAATGCCATTCAAGTCAATTGGCCGACCCAAAGCGTCAGTCACTGTTATCCCCATTTCTGAAATAATTGATTTGGAAACTGGGCTGAATAATGCTCTTTTTGGCTCAAAAGTAAAGGGATAACTCCTTGTTAAATTGTCAGTGGGTATCATTATCAGTGTATTTGTGAATCGTCCATCACTGAGGCTATCAGTTATTATATCACAATTAATGTCCAAAACGTCAATATCATTGGTAATATTTGGCAATTTTGTCCCATGTTCAGTTTGGTTAATTAACTTTGGTTCAAATCCAATAAGTGCTCCAAAATTAGAGTTTCTAATATCAAGCTGCCATTGGTTGTCCAGCTCAATGACAACTCTATATGATGAAAGCACAAAATATAGATTGATGCCCTTGCTGGAAGATGGTTTATCTTCATTTTGAATTATTGATTGAGTGATATAATCATCAAGATCATCATATGAATACATTCCATCAACAAATGTGATTGTTTCCCATTTTGTACCATTATCTGGGCTGTATTTTATTGTATTATTGTTGTATCCTGCATTGACATTATGCCACGAGTATGTCATTGACACTCGATCAACAGCTAGCTCATGTCTCATTGTTGTGTCAAGCTTCAATGGTGGATCAAATTTGATAATAAAGTCTTCAGGCCGACTTCGACCTATTTTTTGACGGTTAACAGATGAAATATGTATCGCTCTTTCTTGCATATATACTTCAGTTATATAATTAATTATGTAACTGATTACGCGACCTAGCGAATTATATATTGTTGCAATAAATCAATGAGTTGTTTGTTGTTTATCAAGCCAAGTTGATTCAATTTATGGGCTATTTGTGAAAATTCCTCTTTGACTCCATTATTGCCAGCCAAAATGGATCCACCAAGCAATTCCATTCTGTCAATCAAATCATTAGCATCATTGAAATAAACAACACCAGAGCCCAATTTCTTGAATTTTTTGCTGTATTTCTTCTTTGGTTGCGTATAACCAGAACCTTTTTTGATGGTTTTCATTCCTTCTGGGATTATTTTAATGCGCCCTCTGTATTTTTGCAATAATTTTATATCTTCATCTATTTTATCAATTTTGTCTTTATTCTTGGTCTTTCCTTGGCCCTTGGATAAAGGACCCTTCTTTGTTCCAAGTTTTTTCAACATTTTGCCAATATAAGCATCGTAATCATTGATGTCAATATCTCCTTGCATAGAAGCTTGGAGAACAGAACTCGGAGGTGCAAGATCGTATTGCATCAATTTTTGGATTTCATCAATATCAAAACCAACATCCAAATTTGATTCAACATCAGGTGACATCATTAATGGTTTATAGTCAATTGGTAGCTTTGCTTCTGGTGATTGTGTTTCAGGCTGATAAGTTAACATAGCAATGTCTTCCAAACCTGAAGTTAACGCTTTTTGGTTTTTCTCCAATTGTTCAATCAGTTTGTCTTGTTTTTCATCAATTGTGTTTTGTTTCCTCTTGAGCTTTAATAATTGGTTTGAAAGTTTCTGTTAAACCTTGTTGTAAATCTTGTTTATCATGCTTGTACTCCTTCAATGTATCTCTAACTTGTTTGGTTATTGTTCCAGCCTTAATCTTGGCTTCAGATAGTTGTTTTAATCTTTGTAGATCCATTATATTATTAACTTATATAATGTATTGATATACATGGAAATCCCAAATTATGATAGACATGATAAAAACACTAATTTCAAAAGATTGTATGGTTACATGCCAAGTGACACGTTTCGGATGTTAATATGTGGTAATTCAGGATCTGGAAAGACAAATTTATTGTACCATATGCTGATGAAACCACTTTTGTATTATGATAGAATACATTTATATGCCAAAAATTTGGAGCAACAAAAATACAAGGATATGCTACAAACATTGACTGATATATCAAATAGTGTCGGGTATAATGTCCTTGTTTGTAGCAATGATGATATAATTCCAGTGGAGGAATTGAAGGATGAAGATGCCCAGAAGATAGTCATATTTGATGACTTTATTTGTGAAAAAAACCAGAAACCATTGATTGATTATTTTATTCGTGGCAGACACAAGAACTGCTCTGTTATTTATCTGAGCCAATCGTTCTACAAAACACCAAAAGATATTCGACTCAATTGCTCTCATTTCTGTGTCTATGACTTTCCTAGCAGCAATGAAAGAGGTCTGATATCCCGTGAGTTGGGCGTCGAAAAGGATAAATACATTAAAGCAACCAAAGAGCCATTTTCATTTCTATATGTTGATAAGCCCATGAAGAGAATTAACAGGAATTTTTATGGAACAATATAACCAAATGATATAAATGGGAATATTCAACGAACATAGTTCATCGTCTTCTTTCACAACGGTTCCTCTTCAAGGAGCCGCTGGGCCTCAAGGAATAGGGTTTAAATTAACCCCAAATGGAAATTATGATATACAAAACAAAAAACTTGTTAATGTTAAACAAGGAGCTGATCCCAATGATGTTGTCACAAAGAGCCAAATACAATTGTTGGATAATGCTCCTGGTGATGTGCGAGCTAATAAAGCAGTAATTTACAGCAACAGTGGAAGTGTTCATACCAATAGTATTTATCTACAAGACACGCCAGACGGTGCTGGCAGCTTCAATGATGTTCGATTATTGACTGAGCATCAGTCTTATGAAAACATTCATCTTAATATACCAGATTTGAAAAACTTTGATGGCCATGGTGGACGAGCTAAAAGTGAAATAATGGTTACATCAACAGAACAACATATTACTGGACGGAAAACATTTTTTGATATTAGTGTTTTAAAACCTGATAATAACGATCAAGCGGCGAATAAAAAATATGTCGATGATGAGATTAAAAAAATACCATCACCTGATTTGTCTACATATTTGAAAAAAGATGGCACTGTTGAAATGACTGGAAATCTGGATATGGGTAATCAACAAATTACTCATCTTGGATCCAATATACAAAATACATATGATGTCGTTAATTTAGGTTTCTGTGATACAAAATATTTACAAAAAGTCTCCAATAGTGACCTCGATATGGACAATCATAAAATCAAAGATATGGCTCAACCAACTGATGATAACGATGCTGTTAATAAACACTACGTTGATCATAACTTTCTCAACAGGTTAACACCCAATGCTCTTGGTGGTGAATTAGATATGAGAGGTCATAAAATAATCGTTCTTGGAAATCCTTCCGATCCCAATGATGCTTCCACTAAAGCATATGTTGATACAGAAATAGCTAAAATACCATCTGTTGGAAGTGATTTGAGTGTATATTTGAAAAAAGATGGAAGTGTTGCAATGACTGGAAACCTTGATATGAATAATAAACAAATCAAAGATATGGCTCAACCAACTGATGATAATGATGCTACTACCAAAAAATATTTTGATGACAAATTGGAGCAAAGTCATCTTGTCAGCAGCCATAAAACAAATGAATTCAAATATCTTACAGATACCGATGAAAGCAGTTCAGAATATAATATCACAGTGTATGGAATAGCTGCTTTCAATCAATCCCCACATCAGAATAAAAAAGCTTATGATATCACATTGATTAAAGACAGTGGAAGTAATGATTACAGATCAAGGATAGGTTTTAATATTTATACTCTTGCTATTGGAACATACACAATTGTGTTTGAATTCTACCCACCAGAAATGACTAATATTCAATTATCATGTACTGCTTCTGAAGCATACATCCACAAAGCTGTACAGCGTGATTTCACTGCTTATAGCAAGCTATTGGTTCAATTCAATAACAACAGCAAACAAACTCCAAATTACATCTATTTGACGATGCATGGAACAGCCACAGCGACTCCAGTACAATGTCATCTGGTTGTTTACGGTGTCAAAGATTGGTCAGATAGCGTTTATCCAGGAGTGTATGATGGCTTGGACAATGTCATGTTTGAATATAAAAATGGAGATATGGAGATGAAAGTCAATATGGATATGAATAATAAGATTATTTCTGGTTTATTAAATCCGATATTTGATTCTGAAGCAATGAATTTGGGTTATTTTACCAACTTATTCAAAACGAAATACACTGGAACTATTGCCAGTGGTGTTTTCCAAAGAACAAATCCAACAAATAATTTTCAAATCGCTGCTGATGGAAATAACTTTTTCAATCTATACTCCATTGTTTTCCAAAGCAATCAACAAGTTGCAAATGCACAAATTTTGATAAATGGGAAAAAACAAGGTGAAACAACCAACACTGACACATACCACAGAATCGGGAACATAATAAGTGGAAGCAATACATTTGATTTGCCCAAATCAAGAAAATTTGTCAGTATTGATTCTATGTCAATATTGGATAATATTGGAGCAGGAACTGCTGTTAATGGAACTTTTGAATTGAAAGTATTATACTCTGATTATTTTGAAAGATATCATGCTGTCAATAAAAGTTGGTTGTCAAATATTGAAACTACAAGTGTTGTTAACGGCAACATAGAAAATGGAGTTTTTGAAAATGTTCATGGTTTCAATTTTGGAACATTAGGCCCGGTTAAAATAAAAAATATTGTAATTAATACAAAACAGCATTACCAAGTTTCTTTTGTTGCCATTGCTAACAGTAAAACTTCATTTTCCCATTTAATACAATTTAATATGAGAATTGGGAGAAATTTCATAACTACAAATACAACAATCAAACCCATGATAATTCAAATGGGGATTTATAAAAAAAGTCCGGGGAATGTTTCTCCAATTATAAACCATGAAGTCACAGGAACTTTTGAAATTTATTTATCAACACTATTAATATAATGCCATATGTTGAAGATGAAAATGGAAATCATATTCTTGATGAAAATGGAGACAAAATAGAATACACAGTAACTTATGACAACTTACCAGATGGATTCAAATATAGAGAACCAATACATCTGAATGATGATGGTCATTTGGATACAGAAAACAGACATTTAGTTATCAAAGATGGAGTTAATTCAAATCATGCAATTTCACTCCAACAATTAATTAACAACAATGAGGACATCATCAAACCATATATTGAAACACAAATACAACAAGCTCTGGCTCAGTTTAAAGCTCAACAAGCTCAGGAAGCTGTAACGTTTCTCAACAATCAAGTTGCAATGAGAATAGGAAGAAAAAGTGGTACAATACCAAAAACAAATTACAAATGGATAAAATTATTGAGTAAAGATGACATTAAAGGAATCAATACATTGCAAGAGATTATTGTGACAAACACATATATCAGGAGAAATGACAGATATCATCATTCTAAATCCGATTTGGTGTCATCATCATTTGATCAATTGGAATTCTTCTTTGATGTGTCATTTGAAAACTATTATTGCTACTTCAAGAATCATCCATCTGATTGGACAATGAAGTATTTTGTTGAATATATTAGGATACAATCGCCTGACAATAACCACTAGGTCGTGGACTCCGTTACTTTATTCTATAAAAATATTGTAATCAAATTGTATAATGAAAGAATTGTCAGAATTGCAAGAACACATTCGAACATCGATGATAGATTTTCACCGTAAATTGAGTCTTCCAATATTACCCAGACAGGAATGCATGATAAAAAGTATCGTAATATTCACATATTTGTATGAAAAACATTACAACACAGGTTTACCTGATGAAGTTTACAAAGAGTTAATTCATGATGGAATCGGATTAATTGGTCCTGGAGATGGATGGTTAACAGCTATTCTCCATCGATTATTTGGTTGGCAACCATATATCAGATCACATGGAATATTACATGATGCTTATGGCCAATTTTACAACAGATATCATCATGACAAAGGATACATGTACACCATTAATGAGAAAAAAACATATCCTTGGATGAAAAAATGCATGTTTTTGGGTCAAATAACTGGTCTCTATTATTGCATCAAAAATAAGATAACCATATAATATATGCAAAAGAAGAAATTAATAATTGATTTCAATCATATTTCAAATCGATTATCAACAGAAGAAATTGATGAATTGAAAGCTTATTACATGACATATCACAAAAAGATGTGGATGTACAAAAGTGCATACAAAAGATTCAAAAAATGGGAATTCGCTGGTAATATTTCATCCATTGTATTTGCAACTGGTGGTATTGCATCATCGGTTGCAACCAGTGGAGCTTCATTATTGGCAATATCATCGGTGTCTGTCATAATTCAAGCTTATATGAAGCATAAAAAAGTTGAAATCAAACTTTATCAATGCCAATATGCTTTTCAAACTTACGGACATTTATTAAATGAAATAAAAGAAATAATGAGAAGTGGACATTTTGATAGAGATGATTTGACAAACAAGCTTACTCAAAATGATGATTTCATTTTGGATAATTCGCCGATTGTCGATAAATGGGGTAACAAATATGATAAAAAATATCAGATATTCACTTATGTTTGATTAATAATGTGCATGATTTGGGGGCCAATAATGTCCATAATTTTATCCCAATAAACATTGTATAATTTCATTGTTTTTTTGGATTTTGACAACTCAATTTGGGAAGAATCAATTTTCATTAATTGCAATATTCTATGCAAAAGATATTTCAAACTGATTATTCTCTTTCTTTTACCATTGATTTGTGGCAGTATTTTGTTTATTTCAACGAATATTTTATGAATTTTGAAATTGGTTGAACAACTGATTTCAATTTTGTTTTTCAAAATAATTTTATCTAATGTATGCGACAAATGGTATTTTCTATTATACACTGTTTTCTTGTATATTTTGAACAAATTGGCATGAAAATTGATATATTCTGTTTTGTATTCTTCACCAACAACCTGTCCACAAGCAACACACGTTAATTGACATTCCATGTTTTTCAAATTCTGTGATCCACAACATTCAGGCATTGATGGTTGTGTCTCAACTTTGGATTCATCATGATATCCACAAAATTCACATTCATCTTTGCAATGCAGGAATTGGCACAGAGATGATTCCACCTGCTTGGAAACATCTTTTGGTTTTTTCAAAATGGATTTCATTTTTGTATAAATATAGTATATAATATAATTACACAAAAATGTTTTCAAAAATATCTCATCACAAAAGATGAGTCAAAGTGTTCAAATCAAATATTTATCAAAAAACAAATAAAAACCAAGTTTTGTCACAAGTTTTTGTCGCAATGTTTTGATCACAAGTTGATACTATCATTGGATAGCATAATGACCATAGGCCAATGAGTGTATTCCATCAGGATACAAATATCGTTTATCATCAAAACATGACAACGATGTCTTGTTGATGGTGTAACTACCAAGTTCATGATGGTTACTTCTGATTGTTTTCATTTGGTGAAATAATTGTTTCTCATTGAACAACACATCTTTGTAATCAAAATGTTGAATATCATTTTTGATCACATTCTTTTTGATTCCTTTGGCTGTTTTTCCACTATTGTTGTTATCTTTGATATATGAATACATTTTGGATCTCAATCCAACGAATTCAGTAATGGGTACACCAGCAGCTTCATCTTTGAATTTTCCAATAACTTTCTTGTTTGTGGAGTCATAAAATTGATGATTTGATGGATAATCCGAGTTATCAAACATTTCTTTTTTATTCCAAAAATCTTGATACACATCTTCGGCTTCAATTTCATATGTCAAACTGTCTGTATCCGTAAACAGTAACTTAGCTTTGTTACCATATTTGTTTTTAACGAAATTGTAATGGAAATCGTACATCAATGTTTTGCTCAAATCAAGGATACACATACCAACGTATGCTGGTCTGTTGAGTGTCAACGATTCCTTTATTTTATGGACTGCAACCAAGTTTTCATTAAAGATTTTGCTATTGATGAATGTTGGTTTGGAAGTCATTTTCAATAATTGTTTCTCATTAGTCACCAGTTTAATGTCTTCTCGTTTTCTGATATTCTCCATTGTTTTACCGAAGACACTATTGTTCATCAGTTTGAAAAAATCTTTCTCAAAAGCATTCTTTGCATTAGTTCTTTGTCGTGTATTGAAATCAATATATGCCTTCAACCAAGGACTTTGATTAAAGGATAATACACGGTGTATTTTAGTCAATTTCAAACCCAATTCACGATACAATTGCAGATTACGATAATGTAATACATATTTTGATTTGTTTGCCAATGTTGGAATCAGTTTTTTGACTTGTCCACTTGTTATTCCAAATTTTTCTGCAATTCTTTGGCAATAATCTGACAGCATATTTGGTGCCACTTTGATTTGTTCAGCGCCACATGGATAATCATTATGCAGGTCATGTAATTCATGAGGATATTCCAAATCAACTTCCAATAAATATCCAGTCTTATTATCTTTAGGAATCGTTTTCCAATTAATGTTTTTTATTTGCTGTTTATTCAACCATTTGAAATTCCCAGTTGGAAGATGTTGTGACATAGCCCATCCATATAGATTGTTTGCATCCAAATACATGATATGTTTACTGGGTTCATTTGGATTCCAATTTTGCATGTATTTGTTGTTAGCTTTGCCGTATCTATTGGCTATGTAACTGATTCCTCCACGCATGCCCTTTTCAACAAATTGATACATATCAATATCCGTGATTAATTCAAGTTTGACTTCAGTCATTTTCAACATTGCATCCCAAGATAATCCCGGAGATGTAAAATAATGACATGGATCCAATCTATAGTATTCCAAACATGTTTTACGGAAATTTTCAAAAACATCAGCCAACAGCAGTACATCAGATTTGAGATATAAATCATGGTATTCGCCCATGGTTTTCAATTGAAATGTATTCCAAACATTTTGTGCATGACTGTATTCTTCATCAGTAATATTTGTATTATTCATTTGACTGTAAAATTCATCTTTGGTTGGTAATTGAGTATCATTGAATTTATCAAAATTACTCATAAAGTCATATGGATAAACTCCTTTTTGTTTCATTAATTGTAATTTACGACCTTTGAAAACTTCACTGGTATATTTGAAGGCATCTTCTGGTAGATTCTTTACAAGATTTGCCAATGATTGATTCATAAACTGAAGACTGTCGATAAATACTAAATTATAACCCAACATGAATGCCATGTATTGTTCCATGTTATTTGGGATTACATTAATTTTGTGTTGTCTGGTTTCACCTTTTCTATCCACATAAGTATTGGTCTCAATAATTTTACCAATTTCTTGCATTATAAAATGACTATCATATCCTTTCAAATTATGAAATATTACAGGGATTTTGTTAGTTATTGTAAAATCTCTGTTACATTGATTATGGGCTGAGCCACGGAATTTTCCAGTAATATGACAATGATCTCTGACACGTTTATCATTTTTTGTGAATTGTTTGCAACAAATATGACAAGATGTTGCTTTTTGGAATTTGTCTTCATCTTCTGGAGACATAACTAATGGTTTATTGAATTTGTATTTGATTGTATTGCGGCAATATTTGACTTCATCAAGCATTGCTTGCATAAATTTGTAAACAGCTTTTTCTCCACGATAATATTTAATTGATTTGGAATATTTGTCATCATAGCAGCATACAACTTTGTAACCATAACCGCAATCAGTGTGTTTTTGATAAGCTTCAGTAAAAGATTGTTGGTTAGATTGATTACAACCATGAATTGGTTCAGTGATTGCTTCAAAATCTGCGTATATCACGAATGGCGCTTGCATTTGTTTATTAAAATTTTTGAATTCTATTTTGGAACCAACTTCGGGCATTTTGATTGATTGTACACCATTGATTTCAATACATACTTCCTGATGCTTGGTTAAAACTCGTTCTGATGAAAAACATTGCAAACAATGCATACAGAAATGTTTCTTATGTTGGGTTTTATTTTTACTAAACATGAATCGGTTAAAATCTTTGATAAGACAGTAATGTTTGTTTTCATCTTCTGAGATTAGCAATAGATTCATCACATTCTCAAACTTTTCTTTTGAAACATAAATTGGATAAGTTTGTTTGTTTTCATAACCAAAAACATTGATGTTGATACTGTTTTGGATTTCAATTTTGTTGTATTGTTTGATGGAAACAGGGAATTCAATTCCTTGGTAATCCAATTGTGGCATGAATGCTTTATCTGTTTTTTTGATTCTTTGTGGATTGTCATTTCGTGGATTTAAATGACGGACGTGACACCAACGAAAGCATTCATTATCTTTATTCTTGAGATTAATCAATCCACTTTTGTTATGTTGTAGTTCAGTTGGAAGTTTAATGTAAGAACTTCCAGTAAGAGGCTCATATTTGATAATATTAATGTAATGTCCATTGATTGATTTAATTATCCAAGCTGAACCTTCACTAATCCACTTGTGAATATCATTCATAATTTGTTCAACATTAACATCCAAAGATTCTTGAAAATCATTGGCATTAGTTATTGTTTTTGGTTTACTATTAAAATATCCAATTCTGGAGACAGTTTGGTTTCCTTTTTGTTGTTCAAAATAAATTGTCAAAGTTTCAATAAATTTAATTCCTTTCATTTGAGTTAATAATTGTTTCATAAAATGAGCAATAGCTAATCTGGTTGAACTCATTTGTATCAAAGGATCTGTTTCATTTTTAATTCCAACTTCATAAGATTTGTTATATCCCTTGAATGCTCTTGCAACTTCTGTGATTTGAGTTCTCTGTCTAGGAATCGGAGCCATTTTCTTCATTCTTGGTGCTGCTTTGGGTTTATCAGCAAATTGAATCGGAGGTGGAATAATATTGTTTCTTGGTTGAACAATTGGTCGATCTCTGAATTGCATTGGCGGTTTGATGATTGTATTCTCGTAATCTTTTACCATTTGTTTGACAGATTTTCGTGGATAGGGTATTGGTTTCACTTTTTTGGTTCTCGGCATTGGAACCGGTTTTTGTTTTTCCAATAATAATGCTATTAATTGATCTTTCGTTAATTTTGATAAATTAGATTCGTTCATTATAATATTATACGACAGATTATTTTTATTTTGTGATTCCAGATTTGCTAATGGATGAAGACTGGAGGCAACATCCATGCCAGTCATCTGTGGAAGGACTGACGGCTTCGTTGATTTGTTTCTGTTTTGTGGCAACATGGCCTGTAAACCCAATGTATTGAATTCACAGGTCACTAACTACAAACTAAACTACAAAAATCACCAAAATTCCATGCCTGGAAAATGTTGCTGAAGTTGTTTCTTGTATGGGAATTGATTGTTTTTAATATAAGTCATCAATGTTTTATATTTTTGATCAATCAATTGCTTTTCA
Source organism: Pavona decussata (assembly GCF_977016875.1). NCBI lineage: Eukaryota > Metazoa > Cnidaria > Anthozoa > Scleractinia > Agariciidae > Pavona > Pavona decussata. The sequence continues at coordinate 103,324 of NW_028145441.1, read as the reverse complement.
TCTTCTGTAAAATCATCGTCTGATTCTTTCATTTTGATATCCCATTTTATTTTTTCAATGGGTTTATCAGATGTGATTTCAATTAATGTTTTATATTTCTTGGCTTCATGAGCGTGTTTCATGTTTTCTGAATGAGTGACTACCTCCAAATTGTCTATACAATTATCTTGTTTATTTGAATTAATGTGATTTATTTGCATTCCATCTGGAATTTCACCTTTGATGCATTCATAGACAAGTCGATGAATAAAATATTGTTTACAAGGTAATCCAATTTGTGATAATCTCTTTGCCATATAACCAGAAGTATGTATACATCCAATTGAACATCTCTTGGTTTTTTTATTAAATATTTGGCCATATTTGTTGGCTCCGAAGTTAGTATAAATAGGGTGATAATTAAATACATCACATTTTATTTCAACATTTTGTGTTGATTTGTATTTCATTCCTTTGCATTCATTTCCCTTGTATATCATGTTTTGTTGTCTAGTCACAAGCGCCAAATTTTCAATTGAATTGTCTTGTTTATCATTATTGATGTGATGTATTTGATAACCATCTGGAATTATTTGTTGGTTTACAGCTTCATAAACAAATCTGTGAGATGTGTAGCATTTTTTGTTATTCATATTTAAATTAAAATAACCAGAAGCCATCATTTGACCTTTCCTCGCTTTTAATCTTTTGCGATTAATGATGTAACCATCTTTTGAGGCAGCATAATTATGGTAAATTGGATGAATATGATATGTTTTTCCTTCATGAAAAACAGTGTTTGATGCCAGAATTTGCGTTGATGAATTTTCACTGGCAGAAGAATCCAATACATTTTCTCTAATTTTTATTTTCTCACTCATTTCTTCTATAATAGTATCTATCACCAAAGCTTTAAGCCATTTTGGTTTTCAAATTCATGCCTAAATTACCCTCCAAAAAGACATCAACCATCATCGAGTTAAAAATATAGCCAAACAACCCTTGTATTCATTGATGATTAATCCCTGTACAATGGAAAATCTTTGTCATCCAAATCGTTACACATTCTATAAAACATCTTATTAATTAACCTGTTTTCTGTGCGTGTAAACTCGCAATCATTGTCTTCCATTGGTGGAAATTCCATTAATCTATTGACAACTCTCAATTCATCTTCAGAGTAAGAGCTGTTAAAAAATTCTTTTCTGGCTTTGTGCATGTGTTTAATATTTTCAGAGGCTGTAACCAATTGCAAATTTACAATTGAATTGTTCTGGCGATTGGAATCAATGTGATTTATTTGCAATCCAGGAGAAATATGTGTTTGATTTACGGCCTCATAGACGAATCGATGAGCGGGGCATGTATTGTTACGTCCCGGAGAAATTATATAATAGCCATTCTCAGACAAATATCCTTTTCTAGGTTCTAATCTTTTACGATTGATTATATAACCATCAACTGAGGCTCCGTAATTTTCAAATGTTGGATGAATAAAATATGTTTTATCATTGTGATCAAATTGGTTGTTACTCATTTTTCAAATATAAATTAGATTACATAAAATTGAATAACCGGTTTAAACCAGTTTTGAAAAAAGGAAGGAAAATTTAGGTTTTTAGGTTTTAGGTCAAAAGCTAAATTTAGGTTTTTAGGTTTTTAGGTTTTTGACGTCTCCGTTGCAGGAGTTAGGTTTTTGAAAACCGAGGATAAAAATTTAGCGTCTCCGTTGCAGGAGTTTTAGGTTTTTGACGTCTCCGTTGCAGGAGTCATTGTTGAATCAGGTATGAATTCAGTGAAATTTTCAAAAGTGTGCCAAAAGCGGTAAATATCTAACTACTGAAGCTATGCGCTATCGTTACTATGGTTATAGCTGTTGATTGGAAAATGATAAAAAAAAATTAACGTTGATCGTATGTTGAAATGCTGATATGGTGTTTGGGAGATCGAAGTTTATCTTCTATGCGAGATTGTAATTTCACAACTTTAACCCTGAGTCCAGAAAAAAAAACTGCTGCGAGCTTCCTTAACATTCCATTCATGTGTCAGATGGAAATTAGTCAAGGAGCAAGTTTAAAGTAAGTGTTGAGAACCTGATTATCTCGCAATATTGCGAAATTGGCAGATGGTGTCTCGTTCAATTTTGTTTATTGAAACAATCACAAAAAATGTGTTTATTTGATCACCGAAGCGCAATTTGGGCTACTAAAATAAGCTTAAAGCGCAACCAATAAAAATTATAAAAATGGCCCTTCCTAACCTTAACCTTCAGGGAGGTCTTGGCCAAGGTTAAAGAAGTGGAAAACCTTCCCACAGTACAACTGTCGATTATATCTTAGAAAAGCGGAAAGAATCTAAAATAGGCTCACATTGAACCTGGATTATAAAAATACGGCCAAGTTTATTGTAAATTAAATTCAGTACTAAAATTGGCCTGAAGGCAATAGGCTGCATAAAAACAATGTACAGCAACAAAATTTTTACGGGTTCAAACAATCTTGAATTTAACAGGGATCATTTTAAATATAAACAACCTTTTGTAAATTACGTAGTGGTGCAGTAACAGCAACAACGAATAATTAAGGCGACCGGCTGAACAGCACCCGCTATAAAGAGACAATACAAGACAAACAAGGGGATTTTAGAACTATATCATATGGAGAAGGAAGATTGAAACCCAAGGCTGATTCCACATACATTCATGATAAGCACTAATATTTTCTCCCATTACGTTTCGTAGATACAGACGAGTGTTCTACCAACTCTCACAGCTGTGATGTTAACGCTTTCTGCAGTAACATCGATGGATCGTACACGTGTGCATGTAATTCTGGGTATTGGGGCAATGGAAAAACTTGCACTGGTGAGTTATTTATAATATTTTCTATTCGATAAGGAGTATTATTTAAAGTGCCTATCACCCTTACACAGTTTTAATGAATTTCGAAAATTTATGCATGTCTAAGACGCTTTGCGAAGAAATAAATCGTATTCCATGTTTCGTTTTGTTTTTATCCGACAACAAAATCGCCCAAAATAGGCCGTTTTCCGCCATATTGAACACAAAAAGGAGCAGTTGGGAGACTGGGTTGTAACAAGCTTGTGACGTCGACCCGGTATCTCAGCCACAGGAGCATTTGCTCATTTGTCACTACATTCTCTGTACTGAACTTGGAATGTGCCAAAAAGGTATGTGGTAGGTGAATATGCTGCCTTCTCAGTTATGTAAAAGAGTATAGTTCTGCACGCTATACTGTTCGATAATGATGAAGCAAGGAAATGCAGAAAGAAATAGATCGATTTCATGAAACAAAACCGGGATAACCCGGAAAATCGTCAATATGC